>NC_081556.1:12832880-13138721 GCF_963082655.1 Stomoxys calcitrans | reverse complement strand
GTTGCTGATATATTTTCAGGGCTTAGTGTTTGGGGAACCACCCCACTCCCCAAAACACCCCTAAATCGGACATATTTACCGACCATGTCAATGTGGGACTTAAATGAAAGGTATTGAGGGACAGAGCAAGAATTGATACCCACTATCGGGACCAATTGTCTGGGGGTCTACCCCTTTCCCAAAATACCCCACAAAGATCAATTTATCCATCACAATATGGACCTCCAATAATGATATTTGGGAGTAGAACACGAATTTGATATCCAAATATAGAACCATGTATTTAGGCTACAACACCTTCCCCAAAACACCCCCAAAGGGTAAACATTTTTCGACCATGCCAATATGTGGCTCAAGTGAAAGGTATTTGAGATTAGAAAACGAATTTGATAACCAATTTTGGAGCCATTCGTTAGGAGGACGTCTCATCGTGCAAACTCCCTTTAAACAAATGGCAATACGGGTTTTAAATAAATAGTATTTGAGAGAAGAGCACGATGCTGATATTTTTTCAGGGCCAAGTATCTGGGGGATCACCTCACCCCCGAAAACACCCCTAAATCGGACATCATGAGAATATCGGGCTGAAATGAAGTATTTTAAGAATGGAGTACACCTTACATCCAAACTTAAATTCGTAGACCAATAAAGGAAATATGGGATTCAGATAAAGGCACTTATATTGTTAAACTGCAAGTCATATACTATTTTCGCTAAAAGCTCTTTAATAATCGAAAATAATAAATTTTGCTCACTATAAAGTAAAAGAGGGCGCAGCGAAGCGGGCCCGGTTCAGCCAGTACATAATAAAATAGATTCGGAAATATGTTTCCAAAAAACCTCAAAATCAATACTTAAAAACACCACAACCAAACTAACAAACTTTTGTCATTCTTGCGATTAAATGATAACATATTGAAATGGAATCTAATCTCCGCCTCCAAATGAGCTGAATCTTTAACTTAATCCATGGTCTAAAGTACAGCATTGCTAACAATGGAGTATGACTACACAAAGATGCCGAAACCCATCACAAGCCAAAACTTAAGATATTTATTTAACAAAAAATCCATACAAAATAATTGCAACATATAACTAATATATAAGTATATGCAATTTATTGCAACTTTAGATTTATAAGTCTCTGCACTAACTAACGTCTCATAAATATTAAACAATATATGAGGGGTAAGACCTTAAATCATATAATTATGCCATTGTTCATTAATCAGTCATATTAACGTCTCTTTGCTATGTAGAAAAAAAGCAACTGTCACATTTCAGTCTTTAGATCGTTAAATTCAAAAAAAATATTTACGTGAAATGTTATATGGCAGTTTTGGCAAATTTTATTTGGTCATTAAAACCATTCCAATTAATTATTTTTGCAAAATTTTACAGCCAAGCAAAAATGTTATTTGAACTAAATTCAGCCGGGCCGAATCTTATGTACCCTCCACCATGGATATCATTTGTTGAGTTCTTTGCGCGGTATCTCATTTTAGCCAAACACAAAAATGAATAAGAAGCTATTGGATTGCCCAAAAAGTAATTGCGGATTTTTCATATAGTCGGCGTTAACAAATTTTTTCACAGCTTGTGACTCTGTAATTGCATTCTTTCTTCCGTCAGTTATCAGCTGTTACTTTTAGCCTGCTTTAGAAAAAAAGTGTAAAAAAAGTATATTTGATTAAAGTTCATTCTAAGTTTTATCAAAAATGCATTTACTTTCTTTTAAAAAATACGCAATTACTTTTTGGGCAATATATCAAGTTATAGTCCGATTCGGACCATGAATGAATTGAATGCTGAACATTGTAGAAGTCATTGTGTAATATTTCAGTTCATTCGGATAAGAATTGCGCCTTGTAGGGGCTTAAGAAGCAAAATCGGGAGATCCGTTTATATGTTAGCTGTATCAAGCTATACATCGATTCAGACCATATTGAACACATATGTTGAAGGTCATGGGAGAAGCGATTGTACTAAACTTCAGTCAAATCGGACTAGAAGTGCGCCCTCTAGAGGCCCTTGAAGTCAAAACCCAAGATGGGTTATATGGCAGCTATATCAGTTTATGTTCCGATTCTCGCCATACTAAACAAAGTTGTTGGAAGTCATAGCAAAGCACCTCATCCAAAATTTCAGCCAAATCGGATGAGAACTGGATCCTCTATCGGCTCAAGAAGTCAAGATCCAAGATCGGTTTGTATAGCACCTATACCAGGTTATGAATCGACTTAAACCATACTTAAACCATATTTAACACAGTTGTTGGAAGTGATACCAAAATACCACGTGCAAAAAAAAGCCACATCGGTTAAGAATAGCGCCCTCTAAAGGGTCAAGAAGTCAAGAACCATACTTAGCACAGTTGTTGGAAATGGTACCAAAACAGCACGTCCAAAGCTTCAGTCAAATCGGACTAGAAGTGCGCCCTCTAGAGGCCCTAGAAGTCAAGACCTAAGATGGGTTTATATGCAAGATATATCAAAATATGGACCGATTTGTCCAATTTACAATCCCAACCGACCTACACTAATAAAAAGAAGTTGTGCAAAGTTTCAAGCGCCTAGCTTTACTCCTTCGAAAGTTAGCGTGCTTTCGACACACAGACGGACGGACATGGCTAGATCGACTAAAAATGTCATGACGATCAAGAATATATATACTTTATGGGGTCTTAGACGCATATTTTGAGGTTTTACAAACAGAATGACGACTAAAAATTTCATGACGATCAAGAATATATATACTTTATGGGGTCTTAGACGCATATTTCGAGGTGTTACAAACAGAATGACGAAATTATGGGTTGCCCAAAAAGTAATTGCGGATTTTTCATATAGTCGGCGTTGACAAATTTTTTCAACGGCTTGTGACTCTGTAATTGCATTCTTTCTTCTGTCAGTTATCAGCTGTTACTTTTAGCTTGCTTTAGAAAAAAAGTGCGCGAAATTTTGTTTACATTTGTTTGTTTGGCGTCAATTTTAATATGGAGCCCACAAAGGAGCATTTTCGTCATATTTTACTTTATTATTTCCGTAAAGGAAAAAACGCGGAGCAGGTTGCTAAAAAGTTACGAGATGTGTATTCAAAATTGTTCAAAATTGGTTTCGCAAATTCCGTTCTGGAGATTTTTCACTTAAAGATGAGCCACGTTCAGGTCGGCCAAATGAAGTTGATGATGACCAAATCAAAGCATTAATCGAATTGGATCGTCATGTAACTGAGCGTGAGATAGGAGAGAAGTTATTTATCACATATAAAGTCTTGGACTGGTGAAAAAGCTTGATATTTGGGTACCACATGTATTGAAAGAAATTCATTTAACAACCCGAATCAACGCTTGTGATATGCACCTTAAACGCAATGAATTCGATCCGTTTTTAAAACGAATCATAACTGGAGATGAATAATGGATTGTTTACAACAACGTTAGTCGAAAACGATCATGGTCCAAGCATGGTGAACCAGCTCAAACCACTTCAAAGGGTGATATCCACCAAAAGAAGGTTATGCTGTCTGTTTGGTGGGATTGGAAGGGTGTGGTATATTTTGAGCTGCTTCCAAGGAACCAAACGATTAATTCGAATGTTTACTGTCAACAATTGGACAAATTGAATATAGCCATTAAGGAGAAGCGACCAGAATTGGTCAATCGTAAAGGTGTCATATTCCACCAGGACAACGCTAGACCGCACACATCTTTGGTCACTCGCCAAAAACTGAGTGAGCTTGGCTGGGAACTTTTGATGCATCCACCATATAGCCCTGACCTTGCACCATCAGACTACCATTTATTTCGATCTTTGCAGAACTCCTTAAATGGTAAAACTTTCGGCTATAATGATGAGGCTGTAAAATCGCACTTGGTTCAGTTTTTAGCAGATAAAGGCCAGAAGTTCTATGAGCGTGGAATACAAAATTTGCCAGGAAGATTTGGCAAAAGGTTATCGAACAAAATGGCAATTATATATTTGATTAAAGTTCATTCTAAGTTTTATTAAAAATGCATTTACTTTCTTTTAAAAAATCCGCAATTACTTTTTGGGCAATCCAAATGGTGGAGGGTATAAAAAGGAGAATAGACATATGAATTAGACAACGCCATGAAAACGATACTATTTGAAATAAAAACTTTAAGATCAAGTTAAAGAGCGTTAAGTTCGACTGCGCCGAATTTCATAAACCCTCCACCATGGATGGTAAATTCTTAGGATGATTGTTTTCTATATGACCTTATACTTGATATGTATATCAGAAGGTAATACGCGACTCAACTTGATTGCAGCCAAATCGAATGAGAAATGCGTTCTCAAGTTTTATGGGAGTTGTATTATTGGATGGGCCAATTTGAACTCATGGATGGGCCAATTTGAACCCTATAACATGCAAAATTTGTCCTTTTATAATACCAACATGGCAATCGGGTATTCTCTATGGGTCTTACAATTATATTTCGAATAGCCAAAAACGGAATGCCATAGTTAATATAACCCAAACTCTGATAGAGAGTATAACATTGTACAGTGGTAAATTTTTCTGCATGCTTCTTAAAATTTTGCCAAAAGATGATGGTGATGATGTTCTTCTTGTCAATGTACATTCAAGTACATCATAACATGTGTGTCCGTCTCAAAGTGTTTGTCTATTTTTAAGGGGTACACCGATAGACAGACAGACAGACAAATAGCATCAGTGCACCCCACCACCAAACATGATGGTATTTTGTCGGTAAATTGTAAATTATATTTGTTATTATGTTAACTTTGTCATTGTCATTATTGTTGTTGTTTTTCATGTATGTAGTTTTTGTTTTTATTTTCGTAGTTCATACTATATTTAGATTAAATGTATGTCAAGTGTCAACCAAAAAAAAAAACGAAAAACCAAAAAAGACAAAAAAGACAAAAGTTGCAAAGAAAATCCCTTCTAAAAGAATGATTTTTATGTCACATCAAATGTATTCCATGTGGCATTCGAGCGACTACTGTGAGTGGCAAGCATCAAGCCGCCACCAAATAATGCATATTTATCAACAAAATAGCAATAAATAAAATGTTTGGTTTTTTGTTTTAATGTCTGCATTAACGTAGAACTCTTAGATGATTGCAATCTTGTCATTGGCCAAAGGAAAAACTCCAAGCTTTAAGAAGGAAAAATCATCATAAATTATTCAAACGATATGATTATGATATTGTTTTTGCATAAGCAGCGAAATATAAAAGCAACAGAGAAGACCAGCGAGCTTTGGTTTGACATTGTCGCCACCTTATTTATCTCTTATGAGATCAATAACAATAAATAGTTTCGTTTTATTGATTTTAATGATGGGTTTATCATGTAGACAGGATGGGGTCTTTCGGGGTTTTAGGGTTTTGCTATAGAAACCTAACTAATTCGTTATTCAGCGGGGAATGCCTGAAAGTGATTGATTTTTACGTTATTAGACCGCAGGAGGATGTTCGACGAACGATGAATTAACCCGAATTAACATTGGATGTACACTAGGGTGGTTTTATCTCAAAGTGAAACCAGTAAGGAAAGGCAAAAGTCGGTCAGTGCCGACTTTATAATACCCTTCACCTACACTGTAGCTACAAAGTGGGAGCTATATCTAATTCTGAACCAATTTTGGTGGGCGTCGGAGGATATTTTCAGATGGGTTATAACAATCTGTTTAAAATTTCGAGCAGATATGTTCAAACTGAAATAAATACGGTGGACAAAAGACAACATTATTGCAAATCTGACGAACACATATATGGGAACTATATTTAAATCTGAACCGATTTCTAGCAAACTTCTTAGATATTGTGGTAGTCGTCGGGAAAATCGCTGTACAAAATTTTAGCAAGATTGGTCAATAAATGCGCTTGCAGTGACAATAGAAGTGAAAATCGGGCGATATACATGGCAGCTATATCTAAATATGAACCGATTTCTATGAAATTCACCATTAATGTCCAGAGTCATTATTGCAATATTTCTCAAAATCGGACGAACATGTACATGGGAGCTATATCGAAATCTGAATCGATTTCGAGCAAACTTTACAGATATTGTGAAAGTCGTCGAGGAAAGCGTTGTACAAAATTTTTTGTATTTATATGAGAGCTATATCTAAATCTGAACCAATCTCTATGAAATATCGAAATAGAAATTCCTTCCTGCCAAATTTTGAGAGAATCGGTTAACAAATGACCATTTTATTGCATTATAACAGCAAATCGGACGAACATATATATGGGAGCAATATCTAAATCTGAACCGATTTCGACTTAATATTGTAGATATTGTGGAAATCGTCGAGGAAAGTGTTGTACAAATTTTTGGGAAGATTGGTCAATAAATGCGCTTGTCGTGACTCTAGAAGAGAAAATCAGGTAATATATATATAAATGAGAGCTATATCTAAATCTGAACCGATCTCTATGAAATTCACTAATAATATCGAGAGTGATTAGAAAATGCTTCCTGCCAAATTTCGAGAGAATCGGTTAACAGAAGAGCATTTTATTGCACAATAACAGCAAATCGGACGTACATATATATGGAAACTATATTTGAATCTGAACCTATTTTTTCCAATTTCAATAGGCTTTGTCTCTAATCCGAAAAACATGCCTGTACCAAATTTGAAGATGATGGCATGAAAACTGCGACCTGTAGTTGGTACACAAATTAACATGGACAGACAGACAGTCGGACTTAGCTATATCGAATCGAAGAGTGATTCTGAGTCGATCGGTAAACTTATTAATGGGTCTATCTCTCTTACTTTTGGGTGTTACAAACAAATGCACTATGTTTTAATACACTGTACCACAGTAGTGGTGTAGGGTATAAAAATCGATGTGATTTTTTTTTTTTTTTGGCGTCACCCCCTAAAATGTTTCATTTTGTTAGGTTTTAAGATTCCCAAAATTTAGGCATAATTGGAAGGTGTTAACACGTGCTGCTTGAGGCCCCTCAAAGTTTTGAAAATCTCGAGTTTTTGGCTTTTTGGCGACTTTGGGGACTTCGGCGACCCATATCTCTGAAATGGCTAAAGCTATTTGCCCGTGTCATGCATCAAATTAAAGGTCATTCTCTTTCTCTCCGAACATTTTATGTTCAATAACGAAGGACGTTATTACTACCGAGTTCGAGATAATGAAGGCAATATCCCTAAAAAACTGCCTTGTGCTGCTAGTCAGCGTGTCATGCTTTGCAATCTAGGTAGAGATATGCCTATATCACTTTCTAAGCTCAAATACAAACGCTATGAATTTTGGGAAAAATCGGTTCAGATTTAAATACAGCCTCCACAGATATAATTCGCCCGATTTACACTTAAAAGGGCGTAGTAACACCAATTTTCGACGGATTTGCACGAAGTCAGAGGCCTTAACCAAAAAGTGATCCAGAAACAATTTCAAGGCTAAATCTTAAATATTGCAAAGAATTATGCAAAATATTGAGATCAACATAGTATGGGTTATACTAAGTTCGATATTCCGTTTGTAACAAATCGAATTATTGGTCTAAGACCCTATAAAGTCGATCCAGCCAAGTCAGTCTGACCGCTTGTATGTGGAAAGTACGCTAACTTTTGAAGGAGTACAGCACACACATACTTCCTAATAGTGTAGGTCGGTTGGGATTGTAAATGGGCCATATCCGTCCATGTTTTGATATAACTGCAATCTGGACTTCTTGGATCTGGACTTCTTGCGCTTCTAGATGGCTCAATTCATGTCAGATTTGACTGAAATGTTGTATGAGGGGTTTTGTTATGTCTTTTAACAACTATGCCAAGTATGGTTATAATCGGTTCATTAATTGATATAGCTGCCATATTAACCGATCTCGGAGCTTGCCTTCTTGAGCCTCTAGTCGTCGCAATTATATTCCTATTTGGCTAACATTTTGCATGAAGTCTTTTGTTTTCATTTCCAACAACTATGCCAAGTATGGTCCAAGTCGTTATAATAACCTCATATAGCTCCCATATGAACCGATCTCTCGATTTGACTTCTTGCCGCAGCCGCAATTTTCATCTGATTTGGCCGAAATTTTGCACATAGTTTTCTATTACGACTTCCAACAACTGTGTCAAGTATGGTTCAAATAGATAAAGAACCTGTTATAGCTCCCATATATACCGATCTCCCGATTTGTCTTCCTAAGCCCCTGGAAGCTGCCATTTTTTTCCGATTTGGCTGAAATTTTGCACATAGTTTTCTGTTATGACTACCAACAACCGTGCTAAGTACGGTCTAAATCGGTGTATACTCTGATATAGCTCCCATATGAACCGATGGTCCAATGTTACTTCTTGAGCCCTTACAAGCCGCAATTTTTGCCCGATTTGGCTGAAATTTTGCACATGATGTTCTTTTATGACTTCCAATAACTGTGTTTAGTACGATACAAATCGGTCTATAATCTGATATAGCTCCCATATAAACCGATCGCCCGATTTTTCTTCTTGAGACCTTACAAGCCGCAATTTTGGTCCGATTTGGCTGAAATGTCGCATGTAATGTTTTGCTATGATTTCCAAAACTGTGCCAAGCACGTCCAAAATCGGTCTATAAAGTAATATAGCCCCCATGTAAACCGGTCTCTCGATCATCCTTATTCGGTTCCTGGAATCTGGTTTGACAGAAGTTTCGAATGTAGAATAAAATTATGCCCTACAACTTAAATTATGTTGTATACATTTTTAGCAGAATCCATGGTGGTGGTTTCCCATTATTCGGCCCGGCCGAACTTAGCACGCTTTTACTTGTTTCCATATTCCTTTATTGGCCTATAAGGAGATACTGGGCATAGTGCCTGATAAATGCGGTCCATGATGGACCCGACCGAACTTAGCACGCTTTTACTTGTTCCTACTGACTCTTGACCTTCGCCCCCATATTAGCTGTTATATGTTCTGTGATATTGAACCCAACTATTAATTGTCTTTTCCTAATTGTGCTGTAGGACAAAATCAACATTCAACTGCAATGAAAAATAACGGTTGATAAAATTTCAAAAACCATAATTGATTTATCTATGAAGAAATAATGTCGTAAATCAATCTCCAAAGTCAATATATATTTACGAGTATGTACATGTACTTGCATCTATCGATTCTATGGAAGGTGTTGTCAACTTCCTGCGAACGTGATTTTATATTCAATTAAGATTTCCATTTTCAACAAAACCTAAGCTAAGCAATAGCATACTGCGTCTGTTCAATTAAAATTGAAATAATACAATAATTTAATAAACCTACATACGTACGAAAATTGTCAATTATCAACATATCATCATGAGATTTTCTCAAAAAGGATTATTGCGTTTTCTTTAATAACATGATTGTGATTCTTGACGCAAAAGATTTCACGATTTGTTTGTTCGACACATTCACTTACAAACTATACTAAAAAACAAAAAGATGAAGATTTCATTTACAAAACAATCTCCAAAGTTTTAAACAAAACACTGAACTCGGCTTAAGGGACAATGCTACGAGTATTTCTATGATTTTCTATTTTTTAAAATTCCCCGAACCATATCCGCAAAAACTTATTATTACACTCATATCTCATTACTACTGAAATAAAATTAAAAAAAAATAATAATACCTACATAAAAAGATTACACCACAAGAAATAGAAACAATAAAATTAACAAAACAAAAATTTTGTATTTGTTCTTCTTCTTCGGCCCGTTCCAAGGGAACTCCGGCAAAAAAAAATCCAAACCCCAAATTAAAAGATTTTTATAACAAAAACACAACCTCATAGATACAATCACTTAAATTCAACAGTGAATTCTGTTGTTTTTTTGTTTTTGTTTTTTTTTTCTTGTATTAAAACTAACCATGCCACCAGCATGCCATTGTGGAGATGATCATGACCAGTTCGTAATCATCAAGATTATTTTGACTTTCAGCAACAGAGGCGTAGGCATTGAGGTTGGTCAATTTTTTAATCGACAAAGCGATTATCAAAATCAGAATCTACGACGAAAATTTTCCCATGAAACCATGGACATAAAACCAAAATCGCGCTTTCGGTTTTGAACGACAAAGTCCGTCCGTCGGGTGATATCTAAATATGGGAGCTATAATCAAATCTCAACTGATTTTGATAGCCATGCCTAAGCTAGGGCCTTTAGAATACCCAAAATATGGCTGTAGCTTTATATCGACAGATACCAAAACATGGAAATTTTTTTTAAATTTTTGTAAGAGGTCATATACAAATTTTAGCCTCAAACCATTTTCAGATTTTTGTATCTACTGGAATCTAGGACGAACATTTTCCCAAGAAACCATGGGCATAAAATAAAAATAGGTGGTATCTAAATAAGTCTAAACCGATTTTGATAGCCAAGAATCCTTCAGCCGTTTCGCCTGGACATAGAGGATAAATTAGTTATACAACAACTTTTCATTAAAAACCGGAATTCGTTTTGAATTTTACACCCATAGCTGTTTCTTTGGTAAATATTCTTAGTATTCGTTGTGGATTTCGATTTTGATAACAGCTTGATGGGTTTTTATACCTAAGCTAAAGCCTTTAGCATACCCAAAATATGGCTGTACCTTTGTTAGGCAGATACCAAAACATGGATTTTTTTTAACCCACCACCGTAGGATAGGGGTATATTCATTTAGTCATTCCGTTTGCAACATATCGAAATATCAATTTGCGACCCTACAAAGTATATATATTTCAGATCGTCGTAAAATTCGAAGACTTTTTGACGATTTAACCGTGTGTATGTCCGTCCGTCTGTTGTAATCACTCTACAGCCTTCAAAAATTGAGATATTGTGCTGAAATTTGGCACAGATACGTCTTTTTGATGTACGCTGCTTAAGTTCTTGAACGGGCCAAATCGGACTATAATCGGATATAGCTGCTATATAGACACAAATGCTTTACTTATTGCATGATTTCGCTTAAATTTGAGACAGTGAGTAGATTTAGTCCTCCCGACATCTGGCCCAAATATAGTTCAGATCGGACTATATTTACATATAGCTGCCATATAGACCGATCTGCCGATAAAGGGTCTGAAGCCCATAAAAGGTTTATTTATTACCCGATTTTGTTGAAATTTGAAACAGTAGGTTATTTAAAGCCTCCCGACATCTGACCTAAATATGGTTTAGATCGGACTATGTTTTGATATAGCTGCCATATAGACCGTTCTGCCGATAAAGGGTCTGAAACACATAAAAGCTTTATTTATTACCCGATTTCGCTGAAATTTGAAATATTGAGTAGTTTTGGGCCTCTTAACATAGGACCCAAATATGATTCAGATCGAACTATGTTTTGATACAGCTGTCATATAGACCGATCTGCCGATAAAGGGTCTGAAGCCCATAAAAGCTCTACTTTTTATCCTATTTTGCTGAAATTTGAAACACTAAGTTGTTTTAAGCCTCCCGACATCCGCCCCAAATATGTTTCGGATCGAACTACATTTTGACAAAGTTGTTTCAAGCCACGCCCCATCTGACCCAAATGTAGTAAATATCGGAATGTTTTTAGATGTAGCTGTCATATAGACGGATCTTCCAATTTAGGGTCTTAATCCCAAAAAAAGTAGATTTATTGTCTAAAAATGTTACTTGTATATGAGTTCATGAGACCTGAATAAAATATGATCGAGACCAGCCCCTATTATGATATAACTACGTATATAGTAGTGGAGTTATAATAAAATAGGATGATTACTATATACTTGTTTAATTTGGTTCACATTGGTCTAGATTTGGTTGTAGGTGCCATCTAGAACGATCTCTCGATTTAAAGTCATGGCCCTTTAAGAATCGCATTTATTATCCGATTTCGTTGAAATTTGACGTAGTGACTTATGTTAGGCTTTTCGACATCCGTATTCTATATGGTTCACATCGGTTTATATTTTGATATAGCTGCCAAAAAGATCAATATTTTGTTCTAAAAAACAAATTTTAGCCTCAAACCTCAATTGTCAGACTTTTTTTTATCTACTGACCTAATATCTTGAATCCATCTTAGAATTTTTTTGGGGTGAATCCTTTTTGTTTTATTTACACTTTGAAACACTTGCAATCTGTATAACCGAATACTAGAGATGCTACGCCCATGAACATCATCAACTATCTTTGCCGCAAATGCTGTTGTCATTCTCATCACTCTTTGTTATTATGAAGATGATCAATTTTTGATAGTACTATAGATGTGTCTCTGCCTTCAATGAGCTTTGTCGCTGCAACAAACAGAGATATGGTAAAAACAAAAACAACCCATAAAATAAGAAAAATCACATAAAGTTGTGAATAAGAGCAAAGTTTTGTGAACCATCATCGCTCAAGCAAAACAAAACAAAACAGTCCGTTAAGAACTTGCGGAAGATTGTATGAATGTGTAGAACAGTGGTAGAGACGAACAAAAAGCGAAAATTTCAGTTCGAAGACTCCTAAACTAAGACTCTTACCAAGTTTCCACTTGGAGCAAATATATATTTGATACGAGATTTCGAAAATCTCGTGTTTTGCAACGAGGTTTCCCATATACTTTCAATGTGAGCAAATCTCCTTCCAAATTCAATTGCAACACTGCGTTTGCATTGAATACCGGTTACTATTGGGATTTGGAAATATGGTTTTAGTGATTAGACCAATACTAACTTACGCCTCTGTAGTTTGATGGATGCCGATAGAGAAGTGTAACATAAGGACATTAAAAAAGGTTTAGAGCACATGTTGTATTGCCATAGGCGGAGCGATGAGGACCACGCCTCATAGGGTACTGGAGACTTTTCTAAATATTTATAGGGCCCATAGGCCTACGTATTAAAAATAAGTTGGTCACTGCGGCTATGAGACTTAAGGCTTTGGGAGAATAAATAGAGGGTAGGAGCAGGTCATGTCATCACGGTATAATCGAGGCGACAATGGAAAACCTGGATGGAATGGAAGAGGTTTCGGAAGGGCTACTTGAGACGACACTTCGAGTGCTAGGCATTGCGTCCAGCGGCATAATCTTGGATTGACTCTGTTGTTGTCAACTGGAAATTCAAGCTATATGGTTAGTGGACTTAGTGGACCCATTGAGAATCCTGAGATCCTTTTCTGAACATAATACGGTTCTGTAGGCTGAGATCCGGGCGATCACGGCATGCGTGACGTGGCATGTTGTTTTCGAAAGAGTGTGAACATCTTTACGGATGAATACATCAAGGGTGGTCCTGGAGTGTAAGATGGAGATTAAAGCCTTGGCTGAGGATGGCACGATCAACATTGCTTGGGTGCCAGTCAATAGAAGATTAAGGGAAACGAAAGGGCAAACGAATTAGAAGTAAGGGCCAGAAAACTGCTTTCAAAAAACTTGGTGACTATGAAACCTTTCGGGGCGACGCAGTTCAAGTTAAGGGCTTGTGCAACCAACGTTCATGTAGCACCATAGAACAGTGAAAATGATCCTTACGAAAACGAAAATCTTATGGAGGATGCATAACGTAGGAAGATGAGACTCTTACTTGAAGGCAGAAGCAAGGAGGTAAGTATGGCTTTCGGTTTCATAAGGTGTCACATAGAACTTCGGACGCACTTATCCAGAATAAGGACGACGACTGACAGCATGTGGGGAATATAATGGAACGTTGGAACATTTCCTATGTGAGATAAGGTTTAGTAACCTTTTTCCTAGAAAAATGTACTAAAACTACCCTTTCCTTTGGGAGAGAGCACTAAAACTAAACTTTTCATTGGGAAAGGGTACTAAAACTAGCCTTTTCCTTGGGAAAGGGTACTAAAATTAGCCTTTCCCTTGGAGAAAGTTACTAAAAGTACCCTTTTCATTGGGAAAGGGTGCTAAAACTACCTCTTTCTTACCTTGGGAAGGAGTACTAAAACTAGCCTTTCTCTTGGGAAGGGGTACTAAATCTGGCCTTTCCTTTGGGAAAGGTACTAAAACTAAACTTTCCCTTGGGAAAGTGTACTAAAACTATACTTTTCCTTGGAAAAGGGTAATAAAACTACCCTTTCCTTTGGGAAAGTGTACAAAAACTACCTTTTCCCTTGGGAAAGGGTACTTAAACTACCCTGCCATTTAAATTGGGAAAAGCTAGTTTCCCAAGAGAAAGGCTAGTTTCCCAAGAGCAAAACTGTTCTCTCCCTTGGGAAACTAGCCTTTCCCTTGGGAAAGGGTATTAAATCTAGTCTTTCCCTCGGAAAAAGGTACTAAAACTAGCCTTTTCCTTGGAATAGGTTAATTAAACTAGCCTTTCCCTTGGGGAAGGGTAGTAAAACTAGCCTTTCCCCTGGGAAAGGGTACTAAAACTGGCCTTTCCCCTGCGAAGGGGGTACTAAAAGTAGCCTTTTCCTTGGGAAATGGTACTAAAACTAGCCTTTTCCTTGGGAAGGGGTACTAAAACTAGCCTTTCCCTTGGTAGAAAGCAGTTTGGCCCTTGGGAAACTAGCCTTTCTCTTGGGAAAGAGTACTAAAACTAGCATTTCCTTTGGAAAAGTGTACTAAAACTATCCTTTCCCTTGGAATAGGTTAATAAAACTAGCCTTTCCTTTGGAGAAGGGTAGTTAAACTAGCCTTACCCCTGGGAAAGGGTACTAAAGCTACCCTTTCCCTTAGGAAAGTGTACTATAACTACCCATTCCTTTTTGAAAGGGTATTAAAACTAGTCTTTCTCTTGGTAAATGGTATTATATCTACCCCTTCCCTCCCGAAAGGGTATTAAAACTAGCCTTTCTCTTGGGAAGGGTACTAAAACTACCCTTTATCTTGAGAAAGGTTACCAAAACTGCCCTCTACCTTAGGAAAGGTAATATAACTACACTTTCCCTAGGGAAATGGTACTAATGCTGCCGTTTCCCTTGGGGAAGGGTACTAATACTACATTTTTCCTTGGAAAAGGGTACTAAAACTGCCCTTTCCCTCAGGGAAGGGTAGTAAAACTAGCCTTTCCTTTGGGGAAGGGTGATAAAACTAGTCTTTCCCTTGGGAAAGCGTACTAAAACTAGCTTTTCCCTTGGAAAAGAGTACTAACACTAGCCTTTCCCTTGGAAAAGGGTACTCAAACTAGGTTTTCGTTTGTGAAAGGGTACTCAAACTAGCCTTTTCGTAAGGAAAGTGTACTTAAACTAGCCTTTCCTTGGGAAACTAACCTTTCCCCTGTGTAAGGGTACAAAAACTGGCCTATCCCTTGAGGTAATATATCCCTAAAACTAGCTTTTCCCTTGGGAAAGAGTACGAATACTAGCCTTTCCCTTGGAAAAGGGTACTCAAACTAGAATTTCCCTTGGGAAAGGGTACTCAATCTATCTTTCCCTTGGGAATGGGTACTAAAACTAGCCATTTCGTTAGGAAAGTGTACTTAATCTAGCCTTTCCTTGGAAAACTAACCTTTCCCTTGTGTAAGGGTGCTAAAACTAGCCTTTCCCTTGAGGAAGGGTTCTAAAACTGCCCTCTCACTTGGGAAAGGGTACTAAAAATAACCTTTCACTTAGGCAAGGGTACTAAAACCACCCTTTCCCTTTGGAAGCTAGCTTTCCCGTGGGAAAGTATACTAAAACTACTCTTTCCCATTGGAAAAGTACAAAAACTACCCTTTACCTTTAGAAAGTGTACTAAAACTACACTATCCCTTGGAAAGGGTAGTTGAACTTTTGCTTAATTCATGTTAGATCTAAGGGGGTACAGGCTTTTCTTCATGATGAGGCGGTTTTTCTCGGATCTGAATGAACTTGCAGACGTGTCTCCCCAGATATGTGAACAAGATGGAAAGATTTCTAAAGGGCGCGCAATGAAATAATACAAGTGCCGTCGTGCGTGTCCATGTGTCAAAAAACTACTTCTTTACTCTCTCTCTCTCTCTATCTTACTTCATGTCAAACACAGTCGACCATGGGCCTACGTGTGAAGCGGCTGGTTACTACAGTGGGAGATGATGAGACGTTGGAACATTTCCTATGTAAACTTGGGTGCGGATACGATATCATACTGATACCAATTTAGGGGCATATAATGGAAAACGATTAAGGATCTTGTGCTCAGCACAGATTTCCTGACACAAATCTCTTCAGGGATACTTTTCGGATTAGGGTGCACAACAAGCCGGTTGCTGGCTTACGCGTATGGCCACATGAGGCGGATTTCATATGCAGGTTGAGTTCGATGATGGGCTATATTTGCTAAATCTGAAAATAGTCATAACTACTTAACTAGGGCTGCTAGCGCAAAACTAAGCTTAATTAGTCATCAAAATTTGTTGAAAATCTACAAGAAAAAAACCAAAGTTTCATCTCAAAAACTTAAAATGGTCATAGCTCGTAAGGTAATGAAATTTTTAATAGAACCACTGTCAGAGGACAATGGAGATGCTGTGGGGTCTTTGTTTAAATGAATACGAGTATCTATACATACTTAGCAAGCAACTAAGCCATGCTAACATGGCTCAGAGGTCTTCTACTGCTCTAGCCTTTCTTGTGAACATGACTTCTTCTTATGTTAAGAGATATCATGGCTCACACACACAAGACATGTGGACATGTATGTGCAATTGGCGAATTTTCTAAGTCGTTGTCGTCCGTCGGACGTCGATGTGTGTTTAGCATGTGGCACGAGTTGTGCAGATTGCAGCAGATACAGAATGTTGTTTTTGTGTTTCTATTTTGTCCGTCTGATTGAACTAATCTAAGGTGACGTAGTTGTCAAAGGCATGACTTTGGGTTGCCACAGCGACAACATCGTTGGCGTCTTCTAAATCTAAAGTCATTGAATTGTTTAGAAATTCATAATTCAAAGATCCTCTCGCTTCTGACAAGCCGACTTACTAGCTGTGAGGAATAGGCGAACTGATAGTCGGGTGGAGATGTACAAGGTACAGCTAGGACAGACAGACAGTCTGGCGTTTGAAGTTGCACGACTGATGAATGTTGGATGCTATTTACCGCTGTCCTCCTCATATTGGCATTGATAGAGGCGCGCGGCAGCAGCAGCATAATTCTTGGTGTCGCGAATTTTCAATCTGTAACATTTCGTTGTGGCATTGCACTCGTGCTACGATCAGTCTGCCAGCCAGCCAGTATTGCGAGACGAAAGATATTTCATATAAATATTTCAGCACCTCGAGTTGGGAACATCAGTTACAGCTAAGATTTTCATTACAACGGTTTTTTAATAAAGCAAGGAATAAACGACAACAGTCAAAGAAAAGAACAAACGGAAGACAATATTTATTGTATAGTAAAACGAATAAGACATACCCGCAAACAGGAGTCCAGCTGCGTTTGGAGTATCAGGATTTATAATCCTGTTCGCAAGTTACCTCACCTTCTCCCACCTATTAGTTCAATTAAATATTGGGTTCTACCGACTTGAACCAAGTGCAATGTTAAAATTTTTGTGTGTGGCATTAGTGATATCAACGGTTCTGGCCAGACCAGAACCACCCGTCAATTCCTATTTACCACCCTCTAGTAGTTATGGAGCTCCCGGAGGTGGTGGTTCATCGGGTGGTAGTGGCTCAGGTGGTTCTCCTCTGGCTCCTTCGGATGCTTATGGTGCTCCAGAGTCGGGTGCAGGCGGTTCGGGTTCCGGTCAAGGACCTTCGTCATCCTATGGAGCTCCTGGCTTAGGAGGTGGTAATGGTGGGGGTGGGCCTTCTTCCAGTTATGGCGCTCCCGGAGCTGGTGGTGGTAATGGTGGAGCGCCTTCTTCCAGCTATGGCGCCCCCGGAGCTGGTGGTGGTAATAATGGTGGTTCGGGTAGACCTTCTTCCAGTTATGGTGCCCCCGGAGCTGGTGGGGGCAATGGTGGTTCGAGTAGACCTTCTTCCAGCTATGGTACTCCCGGAGCAGGAGGTGGTTCTAATGGCAATGGATTTGGTTCTCCTTCCTCCACTTACGGAGCTCCCGGTTCTGGAGGCTCTAATGGCAATGGTGGTGGCAGACCTTCGTCCTCTTATGGAGCTCCTGGTTCCGGAGGTTCTAATGGCAATGGTGGTGGTAGACCTTCTTCTTCATATGGCGCCCCTGGTGCCGGTGATTCTAATGGCAATGGTGGTGGCAGGCCATCCTCTTCATATGGTGCTCCTGGTGCTGGCGGTTCTAGTGGAAATGGTGGCGGTAGACCTTCCTCCACCTATGGAGCTCCTGGTTCCAACGGCAATGGTGGTGGTAGACCCTCTTCTTCCTATGGTGCCCCAGGTGCTGGCGGTTCCAATGGCAATAATGGCGGCGGCAGACCCTCCTCTTCCTATGGGGCTCCAGATCAAAATGGATCAGGCAGTGCTTCCGATAGTTATGGTCCCCCAGCTTCAGGCACAGGTCGAGGACGTAATGGTGGCGGTGGAGGTGGTGGTTCCGGTGCCGGACATGGAGGTCAACCCAACCAAGATTATCTACCCCCAAATCAAGGTGGCAGTCAAGGTGGTAGTGGCGGTGGTTCCTCTGGTGGTGATGATGGTTATGATTACTCCCAAAACGGCAGTGGTGGACAAGGAGGTTCTGGCTCTGGAGGCGATGATGGAAACAATGTAAGTTTTATTTGTTATTGCTTAAATTCAGCTTCAATACTAAGATATCACAAAACAAAAGCTCCAACAACATACATAACTCAGGTAACAGACATAATATAAGGGGCCTAACTTGCTTTGCCAAGCGCGCCATACCGAAAGATCAAGAGCCGCATTACACTTTTTACAGAGTTGCTTACACAATATACGGGTGGTGTAACGGACTTATATTCTCAAACTAGACTCACAGCCAAACCCAATAATTTAGTGTCACTTAAATTCAAAACTCTGTTTTTTCCGTTATGTAATCAGCTGATTTTGAAGTGACATCGAATTACTGCGATTTGCTGTCATTCTTTACACAATCACAGCCACTTGGTTACCAGAAGAGAGAAAACTGATAACTGAAAACTTGCTATCTCTACAACATTTTAAATGCTGCTTTTACAAAATGCTTCTTCTTCTTTTGTTGCTTCGTGCCCATTTATGCTTAAACAAAAACTTCCCTTTCTCACACCTACATAAATATACCCTTTGATTTAATCGCTATCTTATAGGAACCAGCTAAATACGAGTTTAGCTATCAAGTTGAAGATGCTTCAAGTGGTTTATCGTTTGGTCATTCGGAAATGCGTGATGGTGATTTAGCCACTGGTCAATATAATGTCTTATTGCCCGATGGAAGAAAGCAAGTAAGATGAAGTTCTATAAACTACTAGTAACAGATGTTTTACCACTTCGATAACTAACCTCAAACTGAAAGACACGATAATTTTATAATTTCCGCATAAGGGTTCCCAGTCAGGCAGTGGTTTAATGATAATACTTTTTCCAAATTTTTTTACATTTTTGAATTTGTATATTCCTTGTTTGATATAATCTCACTTGTTCCGCATTGGAATGTTGATGAGATACTTGTATTTGTATTATTCGATTAATCGTTTATTGGAAAATTCAGGTTCAACGATTAATCAAACAAGGCCAAAATAGGTTATCGATTAATCGATTTATATGTCTAATAATACAAAAAAGAAAATTTGTTGGGGTTTTATCCTTCAAATACTTCTCATATATCTCGATTAGATTTTTAAATAGACGAATGGATAAAGCATATTTGATCTTCCTTTTTGAACTACATCCCAATCGAATTAAAATTTGCCCAAGTAGGACCTAAATGGTCGAAGAAAATCAGACAGTATTTGTCTATTTTAAAATGTTTCATTTTCAATTGTTCAATCAATTGACTTCTTGAGCATCCAGAGAGCACAGTGACTTTTCCTATGACCTACGTACATGCCAAGTGTGACCTGAATCGGTCTAACACCTTATATAGCTCCCATATAAACCGAACACCCGATTGCACATCTTGTGGCCCTAGAGGGCGCACTTCTAGTCTGATTTGGCTGATAACTTTGCACAACGACTTATCTATCCAAAGATAGTCTGAGTCGGTCCCTAACCTGACATAGCTCCCATATAAACCGATCTACCAAATATACTTCCTGAGCTCCTATAAAGCGCAATTTTTATCCGATTTGGTTGAAATTTTGCACTATGGTTTTTAACATTCAAGCAAAGTATGGCTCGATTCGTTCCATAACTTGATATAGCTCCAATAGCATAGAAATTCTTATGCATTATCCTTGTTTGCCTATAAAGAGATAACGAACGATGTTGGAGGTCGATCTTAGCACGCTTTTACTTATTAACCTTGCTTACCGCGCGTAAATTTTTCCAGCGTCTTGAAAGGTTACAAACGTTCAGGCGATCCCCTAAAAGGACGAGGCGAACAGCTCTGCAAATTACCGGCCAATTTATATATGCTTTGCGTTCTCCACGGTAATGGAGAACATGGTTAACCATCATCATTTGAGACTCTTAGAATGGGTTTCTCATTCTCCGATTACAATTTATCGTATCGATATTCTTCTGGTTAAATGTATTTGGTTTTCTGAATACTTGCTTATTGCTTATCCAAACGATAAACCTTAACCGGCAGATGGGTACCGGTTAGTGACTTATCGTTCCGATAAATACAGCTGTGTTTTGTTTACCAATTGCAGCATAATATAACGGTGTGTTCGCGTACTTGTCCAGTAACAATTTGCCGCTGCCAAATGTTTGCCGCTCTCAAACTCTCTCTTATTAAAAAACAAACGACTTTCTGAAAAAGTCTGTGCAAATTTCTGAGTACGCAAATACTCCAATTGCTGATTGCTGCGTTATGTTGCCATATCTTTTAAATTACCTTAAAAGTGTATGAGAAAACCAATTTTTTTTAAAATAACGAGAACTTTATTTTTTCTACGAGAAACCCGCCCTTAAGGCCTTAATTTTTACAACGCGACGCTCAAAAATAATTGAGCTTTGTTTTTGAGCGTCGCTCATTCTGTTTTTAGAGTCCAACGGCGTTATTAGCGATCAACAGCATAGGTTTTGCCGAAATCGCCTAATGCGAAACCTAATTTCTGTCGGAAGTTTAGAGTCGCCTAAACCTAACCTGTATGTCGAAGGGTTGGACATTTAAAACTGTCTCTTGTGCACGAGGTGCCAAGACAACTTGTTCTCTGAATCTATTCTAAAGTCCTTATGTGGCTCTTCTTCACCGTCTCCATCCAAAAAGTAGGGATGAGAGCTTATAGACAGCTGCTCCCGACTTTTGCCTTTCTTTACTGGTTCTTATTTTCATTGACGAGCTATTATATTGGACTTCGAATACAAAAAATGCAAATTTGCCCATTAACATTCCATTAAGGAACAGGGGCAAACTTCTAACATATCAATGAGTGCTGTTTGATTAAAGTTTTTTTTAAGCTTAATGCTAAGGGGCCTCCTTTTTATTGCCGAGTCCGAACGGTGTGCCACAGCGCGACACCTCTTTGTGGAGAAGTTTTTACATGGCTGCCATATCAAATGGTGCAGTACCTCCCAAATGTCGCCAGCATTAGGAGGGGATAACCACCGCTGAAAATTTGCATAATGTTCCCGCCAGGATTCGAACCCAGGCGTTCAGCCTCATAGGCGGACATGCTGGAATACCAATTACTGATTTGCAAAAGAGCGAAATCTCTGTCCTTCAGAGATTGTCCGAGTCCTTAAGAATTTGAGAATTAGAGGCGCATTATTGATAAGAGTCTCGAACAAAATAATCTTTGATGCACTAAAAATGCAGTGCTATTTCTAGCATAACAAACGACCCGCTGCCAACGTCAATATCTATCGATAGTATGGACATTGAGCAGTCCGTTGGTCAAGGCATATATTTGTGCTTTCTTAAGGAAAAACATTTTTCACTTTTGCCAATCTTCTGTATATCTACAGTACCTGTATTGGGTCGAGAATGGACTACAACTCTTGTAGGTCACGCTTGGAGCTATTTGAAAGAAATCTAAGTAGAGAGATGGTGTTGATTGCGGACAGTTGGGTATCCAACTCTATTGCTTCCCTTGAGCATCGACGGAATGTGAGGAGCGTTGCATTGACATATAGCAATTATCATGGTGTGTGTTCAGAGGATAGATGACCAGGTGGAACCAGTCCTAGTTCTCAAGACCTAGGCTTGGTCTTATCGAGAAGATTACCCGACCACTGTAGTGTTTATCAAGTGGAGATCCTTGCATTTTAAGAAGTTGTGGAACGGTTAGGATATGATGTCATACCGACGATTGGCAAAAATACCTTCTCAGACGAGGTAGAAGATCTCTCAACAAGATGCCGGGCCATAGTGATATCCCAGGGAATTAAAGAGCAGACGAGACTAAGAACTACCCCACACATTCCAGGGGAACTGAAACCTTTAGGTAGGCCTCTAGCGACATGTAAGCTAACTCTTCAGAATCAGGCCCATAGGTCAACGAACGATAGATGGTAACAAAGGTGGGTTGTGAACATTCCAAAATTATGTGGCCTAATCTAGACTTGAAAGAGTCTACCGCTTAAATATAGCTGGCTAGAACAGATGTCTCGGTCGTTGTGTTCATCATGACAGGTTACTCTCGGGTCGGAAAACATACTGACAGACTGAAAGTTGCAAGTAACGATTTTTGCAATAGCTTTGAGGAAGTCAAGGAAGATGAGACTATAGAACATCTGCTGATGATAACCACTTTATTTCGTTGAGAACTTTTCTTATTTAGCAAATTGTTCGTCTTTTAAAAGCGAACTGGATGGTCAACGGTCGGAACTAGAAGGCATCTCCATACTCCTGATCCTGTGGTATCACAATGGACGAAAACGTCTAAGTGAATCTGATGGCAGAGTGCCAATAAAACCTAACCTTCAGGGGGTATCCCCCATTCCTATTCCCCTTGCTAGAATGTTTCACCAAGAATACAAAACATTCCAGTAACTCATACCCGTTTGTAATGGATTGACAATTTGCAGTTTCCAGTCAGTTAAACGAAATCTAGCCAGCCAAAAATCATACTCTTCAAGACACTGATACTACTTTAGCTCTTATAAGAAGCAAAAGCATGGGTAACTCCAAAGAAGTTTATATGCCGACATTGGCGCATGGTTAGAGAGAAATACGGAAGGACCCCACTATAGATAGTTGTCACAAACAGGGGAGGCCGATACTTTAATGTGAAGGAAGATATCTCGAAAAGTATAAGAGTCAGAAGGCCTTTAAGAATTTACTTCCATCGTTCATAAAATCATAGGTTCAGTCTTTGGCCTTCTAAGATTAAAAAATGAGATCGTCATGAACGCACCTACCAAAGTGCGCCTTTAAAGCCTCCATAATTCGCTTGATGCGCCCTTTCTAAAAACATAAAATTTCATCGCATCAAATTTCATTCAAATTGGATAATAATAGCGCCGTCTGGAGGCGTAAGATGTCAAGATCCAAAATCGTTGGTGTCTATATCAAAAAATGGACCGACATAGCCAATTTTCAATCCCAACCGGCCTATACAAATAAGAAGTTTTTGTAGAAAAACTCAAGCGCTTAGCTTAAGTCCTTCGAAAGTTTGCGTGCTTTTGACTGAAGGACAGTTTGAGGGACAGACAGACCAACGGACATGGCTAGATCGACTTAGAATGTCAAAACAATCAAAAATTTATATACTTTGTTGGGTCTCAGATCAATATTTCGATGCGTTACAAACGGAATGACGAAATTAGTATACCTTCATCCTATGGTGGGGGGTATACAAAGATTACTAAGACTTAAGGAGTTTTTTCTTGACCCTAGAATTTTGATAATAATTCAGAGTCAAAGAAGGAAAACTTCAAAATAATATTTTTTTTACAACCAACTTCGAATTTCGAAAAAGTTGAAAGAGTTTTCAAATTGAGTTTAAGAAATCTTTAATATTGGGATCAATAGTTTTTCAGTATTTAAGTCGACATCCTCTTCTACGTTTCTAGCAGTGATTTGAGGAAGAAGAATTTAGAAGAATTTTTTCTCAAGTTAATAGTATTTCCAATTATAGCGCACAACTAGCCGATTACTGGCTTAGGTGTATGTCCTAGAGAAGGCAAAATATCGATGGCACTATCGATATTTTATTCTTTGTCTGAATATCGATTGATATTTTTCTTATCGATACTATCAATACGATAGTATCAATACTATCAATATTTATTATTAGATATATCGAATGTTGCGATTATCGATAGTTTGCCATCTCTAGTATACCCATAGTGGCATGGGGAGGATTAATATCCGCACACTCTTTTCTACCAAACATAACCTAACCTTTCCAAAATTTTTTGATGTATTGCATATTTGAGGACCAAAGTTGCATTATTCCTTATTTCCTAGTCTTCAACGATATTCTGAACTTCATTAAAAGATATTTGTTTTCAATTATAAAACTTTAAATTAAGGATCTACAATACTACCATTTTGGTTTCAATTTCCTTAATTCAAGTATAAAATCTCTGACCAAAAGACATTTCTTCCAAAAAGTTTGGAAATTTTGGTATGTCTTCTCGACCTATCCCAGCCTTTCTAACGCGTTTTGATGTATTGCATCTTGCAGGACCAAAGTTCTATTATTCCTTATTTCCTTGCCTTCAACAATATTCTGAACTTCATTAAAGATATTTGTCTTTAATAATAAAGCATTAAATTAAGGATCTATTATACTACCATTTAAGTTTCAACTTCCTTTCTGAACTTCATTAAAAAAAAGATATTTGTCTTTAATTATAAAACCTTAAATTAAGGATCTACGATACTACCATTTTAGTTCAACTTCGTCAATTCAAGTAAAAAATCTTTGAACAGAAATTTTGGAAATTTAGGCATGTCATTTCGACCTATCCCAAACTTTCCAACATTTTTTGATGTATTATATCTTGCAGGCCCAAAGTTCTATTATTCCTTATTTCCTAACCTTAAACGATATTCTGAACTTCATTAAAATATATTTGACGTTAATTATAAAACGTCAAATTAAGGATCTATTATACTACCATTTAATCTTAACTTTGATCAAAAGACATCTTTTCCAAAAAGTTTGAAAATTTAGGACTCCTCAAATTTATTATAAACAGTGATTTGCCGATTCTTTCTAACAATTTTGTTCACTTTCTCTCATCAGTGACTGCTGTTCGATACAATTTTAAACTCAATGATAAAGGCCCTTCTTTTTATAGCCGAGTCCGAACGGCGTGCCACAGTGCGCCTCCGCTTTGTGCAAAACTTTTAACGTGGCATAGTACCTCACAAATGTCGTCAGCATTAGAAGGGGTAACCATCGCCATCGCTAAAAATGTTTTTTGATTTTCTCGCCAGGATTCCAGCCCAGGCATTGAGCGTCAGAATATGCAAATCTACCCATGAATATTCCATTAAGGAACAGAGGCAATGTCAGGGGCAATATCAATGAGTCTGTCTGATTCAAGTCTTTTAAGCTCATTTATAAGGGGCCTCCTTTTTATGGCCAAGTCCGAAAGGCGTGCGACACCTCTTTGCTAAGAAGTTTTTGGAATTTATTCAGAATTTACTTTTACTTCATCTCTTTCAAGAAAGATTATGTTTTTACTAACTTGGAATATATCTCGAGAAAATTAAATATTCACATAGTTATGTTTAATTTTTGTAATCGCTATATGTTCTATTCCATGTAGATTGTTGAATATGAAGCCGATCAAGAGGGTTATCGTCCTCAGATACGTTATGAAGGCGAAGCAACTGAAGGTGGTCAAGGAGGCGGTGCTGGTGGTGCTGATGGCTATGAATACGAGCAGAATGGTGGTGGAGATGGTGGCGCAGGAGGAGCTGGTGGTGCCGGTGGTTATAGCGGAGGCCAAGATTTGGGAGAAAATGGTTATTCCAGCGGCCGTCCAGGAGGCGATAACGGTAATGGCTATTCAAATGGCGGTGGTAGCAATGGCGGTAGTGGTCAAGATTTAGGCTCAAATGGTTACTCCAGCGGCGCACCAAATGGCCAGGGAGGCAAACGCAATGGTGGCTCATCAGGAAATGGAGGTCAAAATAATAATGGTCAGGGCTACAGCAGCGGTCGGCCAAATGGTAATGGAGGTGGTCGCAATGGCGGTGGTCGTAATGGCAACGGCTATCGTAATGGCAATGGCAACGGTAATGGAAATGGCAATGGCAATGGCGGTGGCAGCAATGGCTATAACTATGAACAACAAGGTTCAAATGGTTTTGGAGCGGGAGGTCAAAATGGCGACAATGATGGCAGTGGTTATCGCTATTAAGGCAATGTAACGTTGCCGGTCTACCTTCCCTTCAGACAACTAACGCTATGTGTTTATGGCTAATGAATAACGACTCCAACGAACTATTAGATCAAATTAGGAATTTTATTTTGTAAATTAAGGCTACCACATCAACAACAACTGCACTAGACTATTACTGCGATAATCTAGTTAATTTTTTTTTAATATAAAATATTTATACATTATAAGTTTATAATTATTTAAAAAGCAACAAATGTGGCATATAAAACACCTCCCCCACCCATCCACATCCAGAATCCCTTGAGAAATTTTTGTAACAGAATTATAAGCCTTTTTACCTCAAAGATAGGGACTCCTCTTGATATTCTTTCACCTTATTCCATGCCTTTTTTCCCCTTGTAGTAATATTTTCGTTCCTTATTTTTCTCTTGTTCTTACATCAACGTATTTGTAATAGAAAATGTCCCAGTTTTTTTAAGGACCCACAAAAAAAAATGATTATATATATGTACATATAAGTACATATCATAGATTTACTCACATCAATGCAATATGTTATACAAAGAAAAGAATGAAGATATCGTAATAATTACGAAACAAAATGACAAAAAATAAATGAAACAATACAAATATAAATAAATGAATCTAGTTTTATTTAATCTTTCAGTTTGGCCTGGCCTACCACAGGATTCCCTCTGGTGGAAATCGAATCCAGGACACTATCAAATCGGCTACCGTTTTGCGGTTTGTTTGTGAGTTAGGCACACAACGGGAAAACGTTTTTTCAAAAATTATCACAAAATGTATTGCTTTGCTCAACTCGAGGAAAATAGGGTGCTTTATAGTATGATATTTGAAAGCAGAGAAACGCTTCTCTTTACCTTAATTAGCAAAAATTCCATATCTTACACCCCATGGGTACACCAACTAAAGCCAAATTTTATTTGCAATCTTAAGGTAATAAAAGCAAGTAATGGCGTGTCGGCCGGGGAGAATCTTGGGAACCCACCACCATGTATTATGCCAAAATATGGGAGCTATATCTGGTTATAGACCGATTTGGACAGTACTTGACACAGTTGTTGAGAGTCATAACAGAAGACTGCAAAATTTCAGCCTAATCGGATACAAATTTTAGCTTCCAGGGGCTTAAGAAATCAAATCGGGAGATCGGTTTATATGGGAGCCAGGGACGTAGCCAGGATTTATTTTGGGGGGAGGCCACCCCACATTTTTTTTTCAAAATCGAAAATTGTCAAAAATCTTCTCTTTCTATAAAATTGGAAAGATACTTAAACTTTTTTTTTTTTGAAAATTGTTATCGCTATTTGGTGCAGGCCATTAAGCAACTATAACTGTTATGTATTGGGTTGCCTAAAAAGTAATTGCGGATTTTTTTAAAGAAAGTAAATGCATTTTTAATAAAGCTTAGAATGAACTTTAATCAAATTTATAATTGCCATTTTGTTCGATAACCTTTTGCCATCTTCCTGGCAAATTTAGTATTCCACGCTCATAGAACTTCTGGCCTTTATCTGCAAAAAACTGAACCAAGTACGATTTTATAGCCTCATCATTGCCAAAAGTTTTACCATTTAAGGAGTTCTGCAAAGATCGAAATAAATGGTAGTCTGATGGTGCAAGGTCAGGGCTATATGGTGGATGCATCAAAAGTTCCCAGCCAAGCTCACTCAGTTTTTGGCGAGTGACCAAAGATGTGTGCGGTCTAGCGTTGTCCTGGTGGAATATGACACTTTTACGATTGACCAATTCTGGTCGTATTTAATTTGATGGCTGTATTTAATTTGTCCAATTGTTGACAGTAAACATCCGAATTAATCGTTTGGTTCCTTGGAAGCAGCTCAAAATATACCACACACTTCCAATCCCACCAAACAGACAGCATAACCTTCTTTTGGTGGATATCAGCCTTTGAAGTGGTTTGAGCTGGTTCACCATGCTTGGACCATGATCGTTTTCGACTAACGTTGTTGTAAACAATCCATTTTTCATCTCCAGTTATGATTCGTTCTAAAAACGGATCGAATTCATTGCGTTTAAGGTGCATATCACAAGCGTTGATTCGGTTTGTTAAATGAATTTCTTTCAATACATGTGGTACCCATATTAAAATTGACGCCAAACAAACAAATGTAAACAAAATTTCGCGCACTTTTTTTCTAAAGCAAGCTAAAAGTAACAACTGATAACTGACAGAAGAAATAATGCAATTACAGAGTCACAAGCCGTTGAAAAAATTTGTCAACGCCGACTATATGAAAAATCCGCAATTACTGTTTGGGCAACCCAATATTTCAAAAAATAAATTTTGACCAATTTTTATCAAGAACTATCTACAATTATTGTCGTATATGCTTATAATTTGCATCATGTTTTTTTAAGTCCCAAAGTTTTCTCAATTTATTGGAGAGTAAATAAGAAAAGGTGGTAGAACAAAAAAATCTTTTCCCACAAACTGATGTCAAATGACCTAGCGGCAAACGTTAGTGCAATATTAACTCGAGTGTGAACATCTTTACCGACAGCAAAATACAGCCATAAGGGCAAAAACAACCAGGACGGTAAGGTCACGAACAGTCTTGCAGTGTAAGAAGGAGATTAACGTCTTCTCTGGGGATGGGAAAATCCGCATCGGTTGGGTGGCGGGCCATAATGGAGTAAGGGGAAATAAAACGGCAGACGAAGGCCAGAGGAATGCCGTCAATAAACTTGGTTAACCCGAAGCCTTTCGGGTCGACGCAAGGGAGTGGGCGACGAATGCCCATGCAACATGGTAGAACAGCGAAACGGTCGAAAGATCGTGAGAAGACAAGGCTATTACTGAAAGGAAGCAAGAAGGAGGTCAGTATAGCTATTGGTATCATAACGGGACGCATAGGACTACGAGCTCACTTATGTAAAATCGGTGGGTAAGTGATAGCACGTGTAGGCATTCAGAAAAGTGCATGAAATCTTTATTTGAATTGATAGTACGGTCTATATAGTTTACTGTTTGAAGATTATTTCATGCAAATGTTGACCGTGACAATGCGTCAATTGAATCGGGCTTGTCTGTATAGACTTGAGCTTTTACATAGCCCCAAAAAAATGGTCTAAAGGCGTTAAATCGCACTATCTGGGCAGCCAATTGACCGGTCCCGAACATTAAATAAATGTTCAACGAACTCGCCTCTAAATAAGTCCATTTTTGCGCGTGCTGTGTGTCATGTGACACCGCCTTGTTGAAAACCACATGTCATGCAAGTCAGGGTCTTGGATTTTTGACACAAAAAAAAATTTGGATATCATCTCACCGTAGCGCTCACCATTCACAGTTACGTTACGATTCGCATCATCTTTGTAGAAGTACGGTCCAATGATGGCACCAGCCCATAAACCACACCAAACTGTGACGATTCATGTTTCAATTATAGACAAAATTGAAAATGTTTGACAGTGAAACAAAACACGAGCTGTTTAAACCAGTGTTGCCAAAAAGATAATAGTGTAAAAATCACCCTTAAGAAGACACAACTTACTTCCCAACCAAAGACAGAAAATTCCTGCATATTACCCATTGTGAGTTCCAGGACCTCGCCACTGTTTGAAATTGCAAATGTGGTGTCTGTTCCTTTATTATATAGACATAAACCAATCGCTGAAATAAACTCCAGTAAATAGTAAATCTTAGGTTCACACCCGTACTCACACTGTGTTCGAGATGAGCGTTAGCGTCGCAACCCTGTAGTAAATCTTGATTACTTACCTTACCTTAATTACCAACAAAAAGAATAATCAGTTTCTTAGGAAGCTAGCAAAATTACCGATGGAACTATCGATACTATCGCTATTTTATGTTTTGTCTGAATATCGATTGATATTTTTCCCATCGATACTATCGTCAAATTTCATTTTTTTGCATAATTGATCAAAAATAAGCGATCCTACACTGAATGTATCCTTTAGGAGACATTGCGCATATAGAGGGAGCAATTTTCACCCGATTGGACTAAAATTTTGTACAGTGATTTCTCTCATGACTTCCAACTGACTTTATTAAATTTGGTTTTATTCAGTCTGTGCAATGATATTGCTTCTACATAAAGCTATCTCCTGATTTTTTTCTTAACTTCGTTTGACATACAGGTGATGGAAAATTAACGATAGTATCGATATTTATTTTTTAGTAGTACTAGCTTCTTTATTGAATACAATTTCATAATACAGATACAAAAATTTTAAAAGTTTTTTTTTATACAAACCACCATAGGATGGGGGTATACTAATCTAGTCATTCCGTTTGTAACATCTGGAAATATTCGTCTAACACCCCATAAAGTATATATATTCTTGATCGTCTCGGCGATCTGAGTCGATCTAGCCATCTCCGTCCGTCCGTCGAAGTTACGAAAGCGGTCGAATGCGTAAAGCTAACCGCTTGAAATTTTGCACATATATTTAATATTGATGAAGGTCGTTGGCGATTGCAAATGGGCCATATCGGTTCAGATTTAAATATAGCTCCCATATAAACCGATATCCCGATTTGTCCGAATGTCCGCAATTTTTGTCCGATTTTGCTGAAATTGAACATGTAGTGTTTTGTTATGACTTTCAACAACTGTGCTAAGTACGGTTCAAATCTGTCTATAACCTGATATAGCTCCCATATAAATCGATCTCCCGATTTGACTTCATGAGCCCGTACAAGTCGCATTTTTGTCTGATTTAGCTGAAATTTTGCAATGTAAATTTTCCGTTTTGACTTCCAACTACCGTGCCAAATTGGTCTATAACCTGATATAGCAATCATATAAACCGATCTCGAGATTTGAATTCTTGACCCCCTAGAAGCCATAATTTTTGCCCGATTAATATAAAATTTTGCACGTGGTATTTTGTTGTGACTTCCAACAATCGTGTCAAGTATTGTCTGTTCGTTCTATAACCTGATATAGCTCTCATATAAACCGATTTTCCCGATTTTATTTCTTGAGCCTCTAAAAACCGCAATTGTTACCGATTGGGCTGAGATATTCCACTTAGTATTTCATTACGACTTACAACTATCGTGCCATGTATGGTCTAAATCGGTTTCTTATTTCAATTTTTGCCTGATATGGTAGTAATTTCGTATGTCCTTGCCAAGCTTCCTTTAGAGGGTAAGGTCTTTTAATACCCTTTAACATAGAATGGTGGCATACTAATTTTACCATTCCGTTAAAAACACATCGAAATATTGATCGGAAACACAACAAATTAGATATATTCTTGATCGTCTTTACATTCTAAGTCGATTTAGCCACGTCCGTCGGTCTGTCGAAAGCGCGCTAACTTTCGAATGAATTATCAGTGTAGGTCGGTTGAGATTGTAAATAGGCCATATTGGTCCATGTTTTTATATACCTGCCATATAAACCGATCTTGGATCCTGACTTCTTGAGCTCTAGAGGGCGCAATTATTATCCCATTTAGATGAAATTGAGCATAAAGTGTTTTATTTTGACAACTAATATGGTCTAAACCGGTTCATAACCTGATATAGCTGCCATATATATAGAAAGCGCAATTCTTATCCGATTTTGGTGAAATTTTGCACAATGACTTCTTCTATGGCCTTCGACCAAATATGGTCTGAAATGATCTATAACCTAATATAGCTTTCATACAAACCGATCTCCAGATTTTACTTCTTGATCTCCTATAGGGCGCAATTTTATCCGATTTTGCTGAAATGTTGCACAATGACTTCTACTATGGCCTGCAACATCCAAACCAAGTATTGTCCAAGTAGGTCCATAACCTGATAAGGTTGCAATATCATAGCAATTCTTATAAATTATCCTTTGTTCGCCTATAAAGAGGTACCGGATAAAAAACTTGAAATATGCGATCCATGGTGGAGGGTATATAAGATTCGGCGCTTTACTTGTTTCCTTTAAAAATGGTTGCGTCAGTTGATTTGAAATTATGCAGATAATTTTTGGCCAGTGCGGAGCCGGAGTCATGGTGGGATTTTATATATGACTGCCGGATAACCCATACTCTCTTGCCTATTAACAACCGAAAAAGTACGGAAGAACTGCTCGTTTCAAGAAGAAATATCAGAATATTTAAGTAAGAGATCCCATGACTTCACGCTTGGGCTTCTTACGCAATTATTCCTGCAGAAGTTGTCTTGATAAGGACGGGACGATCAAGGTGTTGATTTATTCATATCTGGATCTACCGGAACACAGACTCTTCTCCGTGCGACCGCGATTCTTCTTCGATTTAAGAGATCGTGTGAACTAATCTCTGATGGGACTATTCAAATACATCGAAAAGACGAGACCATGATGGAGGGGAACAAGAAAAATTAACCACACTGACATTATAAGTGAATGCTCGGGGTTAAAGCATTAGCACTAGCGGAGTGAGCACTTATATGACTGCGGACACCTACAACTAAGGAAATGCAGATGCATCTTGGCCCATATAGATATAAATATCCTGCCTATCGTCTAGGAACTAAAACGTTTTTCCTTTCTTCTCCTTGGCTTTCCCTTACAAGGGAATGACAATTGAATGGAATGGAATGATTGTGGCACAAAGAATCTGTTCGTGGATCATCAATACTCCAAAAATATGCTTGTCTATACTAATAGTTAATTAATCTATGAAAATACCCTAAATCTGTCCAAATGAAGTGAGATTTAGAAAGCAATTGCATTAGATAACGAAGGCGCAATTTTTGCTTCCTTGTTTTAACATCCGTTTTTATTAAAAAAAAAGGATCATTGATTAGAATAATGTGGGTGGCTCATGTATTGCGTACCAAAAGCCATCCATAGACTTGACATAGAGAAGATTCCTACTTTAGCAAGTCACTAGGGATTTGTTGCTCAATGATGAATAAATACATCGCCTCTTTAAATGAAGGGTTGTTATTCACACGTTGTTCATATTAAGTGGGACGAATGCCATTCATATATGTAGCAGACATGTTGCACGAGTAGCGATGGTGGCTGGTTGGTGGTTCTTCTTGCTGCTAGCTTCAATCTCAATGAATCTAAGGTGAAAGAATTGTCAAAGACATGACTATGTCTTCTTCTTCATCTGTGGCTGCCAAACAAGACTAAATCTAAATCACCGAATACCAATTTACCAAGGCATGATTCAACAGCAATCCTCTCGCTTTTTTTGACAACCTAGGGTAACGTTGGAGTTGGCTGGCAGTTGGACCGACCAACCGACCGACGGACGGAAGGTCGACACAGCCATGCTAGGACAGACAAACCGTCTGAGGCCATGAGAGTTGCATGATTACCTACATGGTGGTGGAGCATCATCATCATCGTCATCGTCATAGTCATCAGCATTCGGATGCGGTGATTTTCCAATGTGTAGCACTTTGTTATTGTCATAGTTGTTGTGTTGTTGTTGAGAAGGTAACTCGTGCTGTTACCTTCATAGGCAGAGTCACTAAAGACACATTTTCCTATAAATTTTGCAGCATCTGCTGATAAAACCATCAGTTATTGTTTAGATTTTCATTACAACGGTGTGGAACAACAGAACGCCAACGACAAGGACTGTAAACATTTTGCGATAAGAATACTGACGATTAGCACTATCTGCCGCGGCAACAACAGGATTAGTTCTAATCCTCAGAGAATTTCAATAACAATCTCGCATTGAGAAGATATAAGAGAAGCTTAGCTCAGCTATGTTGAAATTAGTGTGTGTGGTTTTTGTGATAACAGCAGTTCTAGCGCGTCCAGAACCACCAGTCAATTCGTATCTACCACCTTCGAGTAGCTATGGAGCTCCTGGTTTAGGTGGTTCTTCGGGATCGGGAGGACAAGGACCTTCGTCATCTTATGGGGCGCCTGGTTTGGGTGGAGGCAGCGGCGGAGGGGGCTCGGGAGGAAGGCCCTCTTCCAGCTATGGAGCTCCTGGATTTGGAGCAGGTTCCAATGGCAATGGCGGTGGCAGACCTTCGTCAAGCTATGGTGCCCCCGGTTTCGGTGGTGGCTCCAATGGCAACGGTGGTGGTGGTGGTGCTGCTGGTAGACCTTCCTCCAGCTATGGTGCTCCCGGTTTCGGTGGTGGCTCCAATGGCAATGGTGGTGGTGGTGGTGCTGGTAGACCTTCCTCCAGCTATGGTGCCCCTGGCTTTGGAAGTGGTTCTAATGGAAATGGCGGTGGCAAACCATCCTCCAGCTATGGTGCTCCTGGCTTTGGTAGTGGTTCCAATGGAAATGGCGGTGGCAGACCTTCCTCTAGCTATGGTGCTCCTGGATTTGGTAGTGGTTCCAATGGAAATGGTGGTGGTGGTGGTGCTTCTGGCAGACCATCTTCCACCTATGGTGCTCCTTCCAATGGCAATGGTTTCGGTAACGGCGGCGGCAGACCTTCTTCTACCTATGGTGCTCCTGGTCAAAACGGCGGCCGCGGTGGTGGTGGTGGCGGTGCCGATGGTTATGATTACTCTCAGAATGGTGGTCAAGGCGGTGGTTCTGGCGGTTACGATGATGGAAATAATGTAAGTGCTACAACCCCCCATCCCCAAGTATATTAAGGCAAATATTGAGAAAAATTTACTTGCTTTGCGATAAAAAAAAATAATGGCAACGGCTTCCCAGCGGCACCGCACGTTGCACTGTGTTAGTACGGGTTGACACTTTCAAAATTCACCCATCCATTCACTTTAAAAAAAAAACCACTTGGGCTCTAACTCAGAACTTGCTTTTACTAAAAATGCTTCTTTAACCGCCTTGATTGTTATACCCTCAGGCTCTAAAGTTTACTAATTCAAATCGAAAGATAAGGCCATGGTGTCACATGGCCTGCAAATCTCAACTCTAAGCCTAACTTAGAATTCCATAATTAATATTTCTGTGTAATACGTTGCCTGAAATTCGGTGCTGAATTTGGATGTCAAATACCAACTGTACTCCAAAAAGTTGTCCAGATCGGGCAACATGACAGCCCGAAGAAATTTTTTGGTGGGACGATCCCCTTCACTCATATAGCCCAAAACTAAGGAGTCGTATACTATTTCTAAATACCTTCTACTTAATTTATTTTGTGCGGTTTGGTCCATATGTACAACCCCTGGTGGCGGTGCCATCTTACATGTATCTACAAATACATCGTATTTGCGACCCAGATTATGCTTAACGGCCCACATGTTGGGGCACGTTTAATCTCATTTCACACTTCACCCTGAAATTTATTGAATCCCATACTTTTTGATCAGCATATACGTCAACGTAGAGGATGGGGCGGCGCCTTAGAGACTTCGCCCTGAATTTTGGATATTACAACCATTTTCATTTCCAAAAAATTTTTTATTTGGGTTTCATATTTCACAATTCGAGGGCGGAGGGATGTTTTGGAGTTTGAGGCCCCACAAATACTCAGTCTTACATTTGGATACAGGATATCTACTCTACTCTTAAATACCTTTCACTTGACACCCATATTGTTCTGCTCATGTTAGTGGGGTTTTTAGAGTAGAACGTTCCCCCGGCAAGGTTTGGTAATAGAGGCAAACCTTTATGGACTCTCTTATACAGTAGTCCATTGGTACAGTAGCGGTAGATCAAGGACCTTAGCGGGAGTCTGCTCCCAAAGATCTTTCATTTAAGTCTCATATCCTGATTGGCCTATAAATGCGGTGGGGTGTGCCCACAAACACTAGTCTCCAAATTTGGGTATCAGATGTGTACTATACTCCCAAAAACCTATTGTTTCGATTGGACCACATATGGGGTAAGGACGGCCCCCAAACATTCGGCCCTAAATTTTGATATCAGATTCGTACTCTACTCCTAGATATCTTTCATCTGACATCCATATTGTCCTGTTCATGTAAGGGGGCGGGCCATTCTCCCTGGGTAGATTAAGTAATACAGTAGTCCATTAAAATACAGCACTAGCGGTAAATCAAGCTCTCTGGTCGGAGTCTGCTCCCAAAAAACTTTCATTTGAGTTTCATATTGTTCCGATCGGCCTATATGTCCGTTTGGGATCGGGTCTACTCCCAAAAACCTTTTGTACCGATTGGCCTAAATAGAATCTTGTGATACTCTTTTTGGGATTGAAACAAGCCCCAAACGTCGATATCAGATTCGTAGTCTACTCCTAAATATCTTTCATTTGACACCCTTATTATGCTGTTCGCGTTAAATGTTAATTTGTTGGGTTTTAGGTAGGGGCCTACCCCACAGGTTAGGTTAAGTTAGAGTGGCAGTCCTACAGGCACTCTCCCAGATAAGTTTTAGTCCATGGTAATACCCAGAGCTGCGGGGTCTGATTCTCATCTCCAACCTCATACTTATATTGTCCTGTTCATATTGCATGCCCGTTTTGCGGGTTTTAGGGTGGGGCCTTCCCCTCAGGTTAGGTTAAGTAACAGTGGCAGCCTTATTGTGCAGTTCATCTTGCATGACGCGGATTGAGTTTGATGTTTGCTTATTTAATAGTGACAGACCTTTGCGGGGTCGCTTAGACATTTTTATTGTCCATTGTGCTACCACATTGGCACAGAGGCCACCAATGGCGCTGAGGTGTGCATGTCCCCTTTTCAGCGTTTAGGATAGAAATACCGACGAAGAAACTTTTCAATGATAGTTCGCGCATCATCAATATCTGATTCGCACTAAAGTTGAAGAGTACGAATTAGATATTGACACCCACATTCTCCTTATCAGGTTGTATATCGATTTGGGGGTTTTGGAGATAGGACGTTCCTCCAGAAAAGGTAATGTTAGGCTAGGTAATAGGGGCTGTCTTTTAATGGCAATTTTGTAGTCATTTGTGATATCGCAGTGATGCGTTGTACATCTAGCTGCAGAAGTTAGCATGTCCCCTCATCAAGCTAAATGCCTGGAGTTCGATTCTTGTCTAAAAATATCAGAAATATCTTTTTGTTGTATTCATCCCCGTATTTATTCCTCGAAATTTGTGAGCTTTTAAGCCCAGTAGAACTTCTCTACAAAGAAGTATCGCTAAGCGGTACACAGATACTCTGATGTAGATCTTTGGGGATTACAAGTAGATCACATCGAAGTATATTTGCACACAACTCCCATATCCGCTTGGTTTAAATGTTGGTATGTAGGGTACACTTTATACCCCCAATAACCACACCAAGCAAGATCTGGATATATAAATGTAGAGAGTATAGGAGGTATAACTATTTAACAAAGTCACGACCAAATACTTAAAAAAAAATTTCCTGTGCAGGGGTCTTATATTCGACTTCCACAGGCTTAGGTCTGTCGGTACAAAAAATTATTCATTCATCCGTTTTGAAATGGTACAGGGTGGCCAGACTTGTGTTTGAACAACTTTTCATCGATCATCATAAACATTTTGTAACACGACTTCTTGTTGTTGAGGTCTCCTGTATTTTGTCATACTATTTCGATAAAATTCGAAATATTGTCGTTCTGCTTTTGACATAGCCGTCATTGATCCCCCCCTTTTGTTTGGCTTCAACATAAAGATGGCAAAAATATCCCTGGTTGTGGGTATACAGAAGTTTAGCCCATACAATATTAATACTCTTAGCTAAATATGTACTCTAAACTAATTGCACGAAATGAGAATTCCTTTATTTTAACTTGGATAATCTTGCGAGGGTATACAAAACCTATACGCTTGAGTCTAAAGCTTGTCCTTTTATAATTGTCATTCCAAATTCTGTGATTTGATCATTTTTATAGGAACCTGCTAAATACGAATTTGAATATCAAGTCGAAGATGCACCAAGTGGTTTATCGTTTGGCCATTCCGAAATGCGTGATGGTGATTTTGCCACAGGACAATATAATGTCTTATTGCCTGATGGAAGAAAGCAAGTAAGATTTAAAAACAAAGAAAAAAATCAAAAAAAAAATGAAACTTATACTAAATTTAAAACACAAACAAAATGATTAAATAAAAATACCATAGGAATAATAGGCCTCCGTAGCGATAAGGTTACCATATTCCTGGCGCGAACATCCGAAAAAAAGTAAAAAGGATTTGAATTTTGATACTCACTAACTCGATTATATATATGAACCAAATTTTGTCAAAATCCGGTTAAAAATGAGCCATTTATGATCCCATAGCAGCTGTTTCGAAATATGGGTCCATCCCATAGCAGCCGGTTGTACGTCCCGAATGCACCCGCTGGAATCCTTCATCCACACTGCTACAACAACATCATGGCCCAACCTGAACCAAAATACAGAAAAAAAATTGCAAAATAAATTTCAATTAAAAATTTAATTGAAAATGAAATCGTTTTCAATTTAAACATTAATTGATTCAATCATTTTTTAATTGAATATGATTTCTTTTCAGTCTGTCATCAGATTCACTTAGACGTTTTCGTCCATTGTGATACCACAGGAACAGAAGAAGAAAAATGCCTTCTAGTTCCTACCACTGAACTATCCAGATCGCTTTAAAAAACCCAACAACTTGCGAATGTTCACATCCACTAAATCAGACAGATTCTCAAAGAATTAAGAACCTAAAGTGGGACACACACACCTTCTGTGTCAGACAGGTTCTCAAAGAAATGAGAACCTAAAGTGGAACTCCTTCTGACTACCAGCGCGGGACACACAGAAGCTGACTATAGAACAGCTTCTTCTTCTTCAAAGTCCTCACAGCTTCTGCAAAAACCGTTACTGACAACCTTCAGTCTGTCAGCATGTTTTTCGATTAGACAATGCCCTGTCATGACGGACACAATGACTGAGACGTCTGTCATTGCCAGTGACAGCTATGTGGCCTAATCTTCAAGTCTAGGTTAGGCCACATTGTTTTGGAATACTAACAGCCCCCTCTTTGTGACCATTTATCATTCGTCGTCCTTCGGGTCTGGTCCTGAAAACCCAGCTTACATATTGCTAGAGGCATTCCCACAGATTCCAGTTTTCCTGGAATGTGTAAGGTAGTTCCTAATCTCACAAGCTCGTCCGCTTTAGAATTCCCTGGGATATCTCTGTGGCCCGGCACCCAGAACTGGTGAATTTTGAACTGTTCAGCCATCTCGTTGAGAGATCTGCGACAGTCGTAGGCGTTCTCAGTGCAGCTGTGATGCACAAACAAGCCATCCTTTGTATCCGGTTGACTATTGAACAGTAGGTGGACTTTTGAAGCGCGTCCACCAGATCACAACACCTTACAGCATTATAGGTCTGACAACTGCGGTATATACCCAATGCATGACGTGCAGTCTAAATCCCCAACTTTTGACGATAGCTCTCTTGCCCTTTCCAATTTGCAAACTCTTACACAATATTCCTATCATAGGAACGGTTATGAATTCCTAACCAGATTGTATATCCAAATTGATGCCATATCAACACATCCCCAATAGTCTTAAATAGCTCAGCTGGCAATCCATAGGCTCCAAATGCATTATTATTCTTTAATTGGTTTAGTGACTGGTTGGAATATACTTAAGACCATAGCCAAGGATTTGTTTGGAGGTATTCTCCATTTTTTTAACCATTAGCATTTACCGTTTTCATCTGTAAAGGAAAGTGTGCCAGTTTTCAAGCTGCCAAACCTTTTTTTTTTTAATTTCTTGGCGTTAGCTACCTACTGTCTCGATTTGCCCCACAGGAGTAAAATACTGTTCTTTTTTTACTACAGATCAGTAAAATTGCTGTTGTTTACAAAAAAAAAAAAGAAATCCATAATCGTTTCCTAACTATTATGAAAATTGTTTTAATTTGTCATTCCACATAGGTTGTTGAATATGAAGCCGACCAAGGTGGTTATCGTCCACAAATTCGTTACGAAGGTGATGCTTCTGGTGGAGCTGATGGCTATGACTACCAACAAAATGGCGGAGCTGGAGGCAATGGTGGTGGTGCCGGTGGCTACAGTGGTGGACAAGACTTGGGCTCTAATGGATATTCCAGCGGTCGTCCTGGTGGTAATGGAAATGGTGGTTACTCTGGCGGTCAAGATCTAGGCTCTGGTGGTTATTCTAGTGGTCGCCCCGGCGGTAATGGAGGTGGTTCCGGTGGTCACAGCAACGGTCAAAATCTAGGAGCAAATGGTTATTCAAGTGGCCGCCCGGGTGGAAATGGCAATGGTGGTGGTCATTCCAATGGCAATGGAGGAAATGGTGGAAATGGTTATAGCAGTGGCAGACCCAATGGACAAAATTTGGGTGGAAATGGTTATAGCAGCGGTAGACCCAATGGACAAGGACGCAATGGAGGTGGTGGTGGTGGTGGTGCTGGAGGTCAGTTTAACAATGGCCAAGGTTATAGCAGCGGCCGTCCCAATGGCAATGGAGGTGGACGTAATGGAGGTGGTGGTGGTGGTGGCGGCAATGGCTACCGCAATGGCAACGGTGGTGGCGGCGGCAACAATGGCTACAACTATGATCAACAAGGTTCCAATGGTTTTGGGGCAGGAGGTCAAAATGGTGACAATGATGGCAGTGGTTATCGCTATTAAATGATACTTAAGAAAGCACAACACCTGATAATGACTATGGCAAAGTTTAAAGGACTTCGTAATGATTTTTTTGATAAAACCAACGATTTGAATAGTTTGATCTATTTTCTCATCAAGAGAAAGCTAAATTGCTAGGCTATTAAAGCAATAATCTAGTATTACTTTTAATTTACTTTACACACTTATTTATAAGTCAATTTCCAGACTGTTTCAAAAGTCCTTATCTAAGGATTCTATTCCAATTTTACCTCAAACTATTTGTTTTAAAGCAATTTTAACTATATCTCTTTTCCTCAACCCACACTTTTTTTTCCAACGTTTTACGTAGTTTTTCGTTTTAACAGTCTTCCATACTTGGCTCTTTTTTTTCATCATTGTTATGGGAAAAATATCCCCTTGTGAAGGGGATTGAAAAAAAATTAATAATACCTATTATAGATTGTACAAGTAATGCATTTTGTATATTGATTTAAGTGTTAATGTCATCTATAATAAGTTAAAAAAAAAACATAAAATTGATACAATAAATAATAATTTTTTTATAAAATATAATTAAATTGTTAACTACTATGATTTTTACAGAGTAGGCCATTACTTTACTGTAATTGACTATGACAGAACGTTTGTCCAATTAGCCGAACATAGAATACCGTTCGAAGCGCCTCGATCTTCTGCGCTCCTTCTATAATCTATGATATCAAGTTTCGAGGTGTCTCCCACTACTTGATCTTTCCATCGGGCTTTTGGTCGTTCCGGTTTGTGTATACCACCGTGCTTGCCTTCAATATATTCTTTGCTGAAGCTTCTTTATCCATTCTGACAAAATGACCCTTACTTTTCTAGCGTCTTCATTCAGCCCATCATTCGTTGTACAACGATGCCGATACTCTTCATCAATGCAAACTGGTCCATATATTTTACGAAGAATCTTTCTCTCAAACACTCCAAGCACTGCCTCGTCTGCTTTCACAAGTACCCATGCCTCAGAACCATATAACAACACGGGTAGTATCAGTGTCTTGTATAGTGTAATCTCCGTTACTTAATCCAAAGTAGCATCTGTTCGCCAGTATTATTCTTCGCTTTATCTCAAAACTGGTGTCATTCAGTTCGGTTACTGTGGTGCCTAGGTAGATAAAGTTGCTGACTATTTCAAAGTTGCGGTCCCAGGTACAGGGCGTCTCCTTGTCTGAAACCTCGTTTGGTATACTGTCTCCTTGTCTGACACCTCGTTTGGTATTGAATGGTCCAGAGAGATTTGTTCCTATTTTTACTTGGCAATGTGTATCAGCAAGTGTCATCCTGCAGAGACTTATTCCTCTGTAGTTGGCACATTCCGTCTTGTCTCCTTTCTTGTGTACGGAACATAGTATGCTGAGGTTCCAATCGTCGGGTATTCGTGCCAGATTGCGCAGACAAGCTGATGCATATGCCATATCAGCGTGTCGCATCCAGTAATAAATAGTTCAGCGGGCAACCCGTCGGCTCCTGCTGCCTTGCGGTTCTTCAGTCGGGTCACAGCTACTTGTACCTCATTTGAACTAGGAGGTAAACATTCCAAAACATGGGTTTCTGCGGTATTCTATTCGCCACCATGGTCGGACACTAACAGTTGGGTAAAATGTTTTTTCTATATCCTCAGCACGCTATCTGTTACCAGATTTCCTTCTTTGTTCCTGCAGGAAGATGTACCTGGTTCGGTTTGATGTTTAGTTCTTTGGTCGAATTTCCGCACTTCATTCTGACTCCTGTACATCTCAATTCGCTCACACTCACATCTTTCCATTTATTTTTCCTATCTGCGTAATAGACGTTTCTACAAATTGCAAGGTTGCTCTATATGCCGCATTCTTGGCTTTAGTAGCATCTCGACACTCTTGGTCGTACCATGAGTTTCTTGGGACAGGCTTCCGGTGGTTTGCCACTGCTCCGTTATATCATCGGGACAAATAGTGCTTTCATCAAGCAGTTGGGTCAGTCGAGTGGAGTATGCGCTGCCATCTGTTGTGTTGGCAGCTTTTCCATGTCCAGATCGTACATTTCTCGTCACACTAAGACGGGTACGAACCTTTGCTGCAACAAAGTAATGATCCTACTCTATATTCGCTCCACGAGTCGATCGTACATACAGGTGTGTAATATCTGTCTTGTACTTCTCCAATACATCTGCTAGCGCGAATACTGCACCTTCTCTATAGAGAGTGTGGACATTCCAGATGCAGATCCGCAAATGATGGTCCTTTTCTCGTTTGCGTGGGACGTCAACGTTAGAGGGGTCCATTATTTCTATTCCTTTGTTTTTCTGAGTGAATCTTATCGTTATCCGGGGACGGGTTACTGGCCCAGCGCCCCAACCGCATGGGTTTGGTGGGATCGCACATGTATCCCTCGTTGTCGTGAGCCGCTTGCTCCAAGATCTGACCCTAACCTGGGAACAGATGCTGATGTTGGCCATTGGTTATTTGAAGGCGCTAATAACTCGCTCTGTCATCTCCAGTATCATTGGCACTCAATATTTAATTAAGATCCTGTGCCACCTGACCCCTTACTGAGGTTCTCCTCTCGAAATCGCTAACTGCCCGTGGCCACATTTGCAGCTACTCCATATAAAAGCGAAGCTTTTCACTATCCACAAGTTGTTTACGCGCCCGGTAGCTTTCAGCTAAGGTTCCCGTGATAACGATGGACGCCACACATATCGGAGCTCAAAGTTCCAACCTGTGTGAAGCTCATGGCCCGTAGTTATTACGTGGAGGCCGTGATAACTACGGGCCTTTGACCTTAAATCTTTAATATGGGGGCTATATAAATATATTGTCCCATATGGCCCATCTTCGAACTTCGAAACTGCCTATTGTAAAACAAATGAGTAAAAACATGATAAATTTTTCCGGGGCGAACCTTATATATCCCTACCATGCATTGCATTTGTCAGGTTCTTTGCTTGGTGTCTTTTTATAGGCAAACGAAGGATGATGGATACGAATTGCTATGCTATTGGAGCTATATCTGGTTACGGACCTATTTCGGCCACACTTAGTTTGGATGTTGAAGACCATGGTAGAAGCCATAGTACAAAATTTGAGCCAACTCGGATAATAGTTGCACCATGTAGAGGCTCAAGAAGTACAGGCGGAGATCGGTTTACATGGGAGCTAGATGAAAACATAGACCGATATAACCTATTTATCATCCCAACCGACCTACACTAATAGGATGTATTTGAGCAAAATTTCAAGGGCCTAGTTTCACTCCTTCGAATGGTACGTGCTGGCAGAGACGAACAGCCCGATGGAGAGACGGACGAGTGAAAACACGGACAGACGGACATTCCTAGATCGAGCAGTTGCCGCACAGCCTTTAAGACTCTCTACTCGATACCGCAGTTTGTCCGCGAATGTTCAAAGTTTCTGCGTGTGTGGTGCTCATTAGGGAGTACTTTGGAATAATCGTTATTCGATTAATCGGTTATTCATGACCTTTCAAATAATCGATGATTTAAAAATTATAAATTTTTAATTAAACAAATATTCGGATAATTAAGGAGTTTAATTGATTAATCGTTTGGATGTTAAAAAAGCTGAAGCTCATTAAGAAGTACACTTGATTAATCGTAATTCGATTAATCAATTATTCATGACCTTTCAAATAATCAAACATTTGAAAATTATAAATTTTAAATAAACAAATATTCGAATAAATAGGAACGGTTAATCGATTGGAGGCCACCGTAGCGGAGAGGTCAGCATTCCCGCCTATGACGGTGAACGCCTGGGGTCGAATCCTGGCGAGACCATCAGAACAAAATTTTCTGCAGTGGTTTTCCCCTCCTAATGCTGGCAACATTTGTGAGGTACTATGCCATGTAAAAGTTCTCTCCAAAGAGGTGTCGCACTACGGCACTCCGTTCGGACTCGGCTATCTATAAAAAGGAGGCCCCTTATCATTGAGCTTAAACTTGAATCGGACTGCACTCATTGATATGTGAGAAGTATGCCCCTGTTCCTAAGTGGGCAAAATTTGCAATCGATTAATTGTTTGAATGTTACAGAAGCTTAAAAATGTATGGGTTGCCCAAAAAGTAATTGCGGATTTTTTAAATGAAAGTAAATGCATTTTTAATAAAACTTAGAATGAACTTTAATCAAAAATACTTTTTTACACTTTTTTTCTAAAGCAAGCTAAAAGTAACAGCTGATAACTGACAGAAGAAAGAATGCAATTACAGAGTCACAAGCTGTGAAAAAATTTGTCAACGCCGACTATATGAAAAATCCCCAATTATTTTTTGGGCAACCTAATTAGTGTAATTTTTCAGCATTTTCTTTAGTTTAGTTCCGATATAACCCGTTTCGATTAGATAGGACTTCTACAAAAAGCCTTACTTACCCAAGAACGTTGGGACACTGTTCTCCTTTCAAAATTCATCTAAGCTACAATAAATTCCAAAACTTTTATATTGAAAAATGTAAACACCTACATACGTAAATTTATCCTATCTATGTCTTACGATATTACAACTTATATATATAACTTAAGTCTAATTTAATAAAGCTATAGCTCTATCATAAATTACCAATAACATCATTTCTCTGCTCATAATCTCCAAAATTTGTCCATGTATAACCCCATTTACTGGGGAAACCATATGGATCTAAAGGTTTATTTGTGGGTGCTACAACTGTAGTATTTATGGCTTGAAGTTCATCCAATAAAGCCTTCAACAAACTTGGATATCTGATAATTAGAAAATTATTATAAAAAATTGTTGGATTTTTTTACATCTACGCCACTTACTTATGTGCCAAATTATATTTCTCACAAGGATCATCTTTGATGTTAAACAAGCATGGTGTCTCTAACGGCTTGCACACAATGCCCTCCTTTAAATAGGACATGCGTGCCGAACAATCAATATTCGATTCCATGCGCATGCGTGAAACATCAGCCAAGGGAGGCAGCATATCAATTTCAGTCAAAGAACGACCAGCAAGACTTGAACGAACGGCCTTATAGTTATAAGAACGGGGATTACGATCTCCGGCAGGACCATACCAGCCATCCCAGCCACCTTTGTAATTTGTACCAACCACCACCTTCCAATCGCTACGCGTCAAGGCTGCACTGCCCCATATGTCATCGATGTTATGCAAAATTGCTTTACGAGGCGAGACGTCATCGTTAGACAAGGAATCCCATACACTGATGCCATCCAGGTTAGCAGAAGTCAAGTTACTATGATAAATGAACAAAAGAAGTTAAAATTTTCCACAAACTCTTTTATTGCAACGATCAGGATACACTTATAGAAGTTACCGTTACTAGAGCTTAAACTATCGATGGTTTAGTTATTTTAGCGATCAGTATACAATTATAGAAGATACCGTTACTAGAGCTTGCACTATCGATAGTTAAGTTTTTGCCTCAATATCGATAGTTTTTAACACTATCGATAAAATTTTATTTTATTATTCTTTTTTTTTTTTTTTTTTTTGATAAAAATGGTTGGATTAACTATAAGCTATTCCATAATTAATAAGCCAAACGTTAGTCGATAATTCCACTTTAGAAGAATAGAAAAAGAGGATTCGATTACTGTAATATTAGGAGTTTTGTATGGGGGTACCTAGGGGAGCCGCCCCACCCTCAAAACCAGCCAAATATACATATAGACCAATCACGACAATATGGGACTCAAATGAAAGGGATTTATGAGTAGAAAACATATCCGATATCCAATTTTAAGACCAAGTGTTAGGTGACTACCCTAGGCTCCTTAATACCCCTAAATCGGACATGTATATCGACCACGACAATATAGCGCTCAAATAAAAGCTATTTGAGAGTAGAACACGAATCTGTTATCCAAATTTGGGATCAACGGTTTGGGGGCCGCCCCTCCACAAAAACAACCCCCAAATAGGGCAAATTTACCGAACATAGCAATATGGGACTCAAATGAAAGGTCTTTGGGAGTAGAACACGAATCTGATATCAAAATTAGGGAAAGTGTCTATGAGGTGTCCCCCATATATATTTTCAGGACCAAGTCACTTAGTGGCCGTCCTACTTCCCAAAAAAAAACATGAGCACAAATCTGATGTCAGCATTCGAGAACAACTGCCCAGGAGACGTCCCAACCCCATAACTTCCCCCAAATACGACGTATTTGCTCACCATGACAATTTGAAGCTCAAAGAGTGTGGAGCACGATATTGATAGTTTTTAGACCCCACCCCCCAAACCGAACATATTTGATGACTATTGCAATAAGGTTCTCAAATGAAAGGTATTTGTGAACAGAAAACAGAAATTTGATAACCAATTTTGGCGTCAAGTATTTGGGGCACGCCTCATCCCATAAACTTCCTTAAACCAAGAACAAATGGTATTTGAGAGTAGAGCACGATGCCGATAATTTTTCGGGGCTTAATGTCTGTCTCGTCGAAAATAAATATTCTATATATTGTATAGGAGGCCATCGTAGCGCAGAGGTAAGCATTTCCACCTATGACGCTGAACGCTGTCGCACTGCGGCACGCCGTTCGGACTCGGCTATAAAAAGGAGGCCCCTTATCATTGAGCTTAAACTTGAATCGGACTGCACTCATTGATAGGTGAGAAATTTGCCCCTGTTCCCTAGTGGAATTTTCATGGTCAAAATTTGTATATATTGTAACATAAGGCGCAGCGGAGCGGGCCCGGTTTAGCCAGTATTTTAATAAACGGCGATTGTAAGCGGCGATAAGATTAACCGCTTAGCTAGTTGGGGATAGCATTTTTCTCCATACAAACTAAGCGAGAAAATTCGCTTAATGGGTAAACAAAATACCCCTTATATTTCTCACCTTCTGTGAAGGCGCCCTGGAAGTTATCATACATACTCACCTCACAGCTTCATCACCTTTAATAGCCGTCAACAGTGTGGGTAACCAGTCTACAATATGCATAGTTTGATCAGCCAATCGACGAGGCTTCTTCAAGCGAGGAGACCATAGGAAACCAGCACCCCGAACACCACCCTCCCACAGGGTGTTCTTGACTCCCCTTAAGGGCCAGTTGGAGGCATGATTCAAATTAAATCCCTCTGCTGGACCACCATTGTCGGTGCTGAAGATTATAATTGAGTCGTTTAACATCTTCTGCTTTTGTAACTGCTGCACTATATGACCAACCGAATCATCCAACCTACTAACCATGGCTGTAAGAGAATAATTAATTTGAATTAAAAAGCTGTTACCCTTATGACATTTGACTTGATTTTTTCCTATTTTTTTTTTGCGATGTGATCTTTCATTAAATTGCTAATTATTTCATATTTTCCATTATGGGATATCTTCGTTGCCACAGATGTTGTGGGAGCATGAACCACATGGTCTTAAAAACACTGATTTATGACGGTAACTAATTAGACTGATTTTGCCAAAGGGTGTCTTATAATTACAAGTTGTGGAATTTTTATTAAAAAAGAGTGAGTTACAACTTTTTGTAAGTCTGAGAACTACTTTGCAGGAGAGTATTGTGGTTAAATGCCTTTGTTGGTAACACCAATAAGAAGGTACAACCATTACTTCTACTTAGATGGTAGTACACCCTAAACTATCAAAGGAAAGGCAATGTCACGTATGGCGATTACAAAACCTGAATCCTGAATACCAACTGTAGGCATATCTTGAACTGATCTTGTATACATAACATCCAGATATGTAGGGTATTCCCTAGTTGTGGTTTTGCGAGCATGCATTGTAATGCAATTTCAGTTACAACTTACATACCCTCAACCTACTTTTGCCTGTCATCACATAGAAGGGCAGATCTATTGTTCAACGACTTCATGTTGAAGAAGAAAAATATCATAAAAAGTGATGAATGTAGTTGGTTAAGACATTTTTCCCAACCTAATGCACAATTTAGGTTATGTTTAATAACCTTCAAATCCCAAACAAAAAAACAGAATAACATATGTGAAGCTAAACTGAATTTAATGAGGTTGGGTATCCTTCATGCAGTCCATTTTATTATACCCACCACTATAGGATGGGGGTATACTAACATCTTCGTCATTCTGTTTGTAACACCTCGAAATATGCATGTAAGACCCCATAAAGTAGATATATTCTTGATCGTCGTGACATTTTAAGTCGAACTAGCCATGCCCGTCCGTCTGTCTGTCGAAAGCATTCAACTTTTGAAGGAGTAAAGCTAGCCACTTGAAATTTTGCACAAATACTTTTTATTAGTGTAAGTCGGTTGGGATTGTAAAAGGGCTAAATCGGTCCATGTTTTCATATAGCTGCCATATAAACCGATCTTGGGTCTTGACGTCTTGAGCTTATAGAGGGCGCACTTCTTGTCCGATTTGACTGAAATTTTGCACATAGTGTTTTTATATCACTTCCAACAACTGATATAGATGCTATATAAACCGATCTTGGGTCTTGACTTCTTAAGCTTTTAGAAGCCGTAATTCTTATTCGAATTGGCTGTAATTTTGCACGTGGTGTTTTGGTATCACTTCCAACCTTTGTGCGAAACCTGCTTTAGGTGCCATATAAACCGATCTTGGATTTTGATTTCTTGAGCCGCTAGAGGGCGCAATTCCCATCCGATTTGGGTAAAATTTTGCATGAGGTGGTTTGATATGAGTTCCAAAAACTGTGATGAGTATGGCGCAAATCGGTACATAATCTGATATAGCTGCCATATAAACCGATCTGGGTCCCTGACTTCTTGAGCATCTAGAGAGAGCAATTTTCATCCAATTTAGCACACATTTTGTTCAACAGCTTCCCCCATGGCCCTCAACATATGTGTGCAATATGGTCGGAATCGATCTATAGCTTGATACAGCTCCCATATAAACCGGTCTCCCGATTTCGTTGCTTGAGCCCCTACAAGGCCCAATTCTTATCCGAATGGACTGAAATATTACACAATGACTTCTACAATGCTCAGCATTCAATTCATATATGGTCCGAATCGGACTATAACTTGTTGAAAGATAGTTTTAGTCAGCAGCAATACGTAGTACAGTGGAAGATAACTGGAAAAATGAGAGAGAGGAGACAATGCAATAGGACCAAGAAAAATTGGAAAATTATATGCTAGCAATTTGAGACACTAAGAAGCCGGAAAGTAGTACAAACATTTTGCCATAAGGACAAAACTTCAGACTAGTGTCTTTGTTACAGGCACACTCTCCCACAGATATGAAGATCGTAGTGTGATAATCGATACTACGATTGTGCTCAGTGTGTGGAGGAAAAAAGATATAGCGGTGACGCCATTCCCTGAAACCGGAACTGGGTGAAAACCTTCCAGCCAGAACAAAGACATTTCGTCGATTATGTGGCCCGGCTAGTGGGAGCGGAGGAGTTACAAGGCCCGATGGGTTGTAGGTGCCGATGGATTGCCAGCTAGGCCATTAATAGTCGCGGTCCCCTAATAAGTCTAATGTACCCGACTAGAAGATCGGATAGCCGATGATCTGGGAAGTTTTTCCCATGAAACCTTAGGTTCCGGTTCACGTGTTTTACTGATTCATTGACTCGTTATCGCCCAGCCTAAATGCAAATTTCCCCATGAACCTTCCGAATGAACCTTATTCCAATGAGTGTGTCCGATAAAGTCGAGTCTGCAAGGAGTGCAACAGTGCAAACAACAAAGTAGCGAGTTTTACACGACTGAATACCTCACAAATATTGCCACCATAAGTGAGGGGATTACCACAGCTGAAAATTTTTCTGATATTTTCGCCAGGGTTCGAACTCAAAGTATAATATGAAGCAATGAAAGTTATTATATCGACATATCTTTGGAGTTTCGTTGGAAACAGTTGGCAAATGGACTTCAGCAGGGTTTGTGTGATGAGGTGAAGTTGAAGACAAAACCGTGACCTAACCTATAATCAGGCTAGAAAAACGGAGAGCCGATGGCCTGGGAAGTTTTGCCCATGATACCTTGGGTTCCTGTCTTTAACGACAAACCTTTTTGTTGTTTGTATATAAAAATAAGCTACTTGTGTTCCTGATTCATTGACTCATCATCGCCCAGCCCAAATGGCTAAATTTACAAATGCAAATTTGCCCATGGACTTTCCACCAAGTAACAGTGTGGATAATTTTCTTATTCCAGTGGTTGGTACCCGATTGAGATTCATGCTCCATTAAAAAGGACCACCTTTCCGCTGATGATGATTTGGCGAAAGAAATGTGTGAGAAAAAGAAAAAAAAAGATAGTGGTCCAGGCCGTTAATTCATTCGAATGTGAAACCATAGATTCTGTCTTAAGCCACCTATGTAAATAGATAGTTTACCGTATCCAACCACAAACTTACCTGCATACTTACGACGACCAAAATTTTGTATATTTTGCAATTTAGAAACGTCCATATCGGGAGCACGCAATGGATCATAAGGATTACCCGAATGAACTGCAGCATGAGAAACATATAGAAATAATGGTGTTGTAGAGTTATGACTAGAAATAACTCGCAAAGATTCTTCGGTGACTAGATCAGTGGTATATTGACCATGCCTATGATAGCCCACATTCATGCCTATAAATATATGATTAAAAATCAACTTAAAGATCAAAAAGTTCATCACATCACCATCTCTTATATCTAAACCCCATTGGCCACTCTCCATGGCAGTGTGATCGAAGTAATCATGATGTCCAGTCCAATAGCCAACATGGGAAGAGAATCCACGATACAGCGGCGTGTACACACGTTTATAGTGACCCAAATGCCATTTACCAGCAATGTGGGAGGAATAACTGGAGGATATGAAGAAAATGAACAACTATACAGAGTAAACTATTTCATAAATTTACCCCAACTCGTTAAAATACTGAGGCATTAGTTTTTCATTTAAAGGCAAACCTCGTGGTTCTGCTCCATAGAGCACCGTGTGTTGCATTCCTAGAAGATATATAATCTTAATCTTTGGTAATCTTACAATTCAATGTATAATGACCTGTATGTATGGGATATTTGCCTGTCATCAATGCTGATCTTGAAGGTGTGCATATAGGATTGACATAATATCGATTCAATATAATTCCCGAAAACGCCAACGCATCGATATTTGGGGTAGGAATTTCGGAAGAACCACGAAAGCCAATATCGTTAAATCCCTACAAATGAAAACAAAAGCAAGTAGAAACGAAATGAAAAAATGAAAAAAGCAAGTAGAAACGAAAAATCCTATTTTCAAACTGTCTATAAAATAAGACACAAAGTTAAGAATCTATTAAACTGTCATTTGAGATAAAAACTCCTTAATATCAAGTTAAAAAATCTTTCACCAAAGGAAATTTACATTTGTAGTTGTAAAATTGGGCATTAAATTCAACTATTTGTCTTTGATTAGTAACTTTAATGTTAGTTGCTTAAGAAGTAACTTCGGAAGATCTCTTAATTTGGAAACTATACCAAGTTATAGACCGATTTAAACCACATTGACACAGACGTTGGAACTCACAGAACGCCACATCTTTGTGTAAATCGATAAAATGGGTGCTATATCGAGACATGGACCTGCTCTCCTGACTTCTCTAATTACACACAAAACAAAAAATGTTTGGTTTTCAATTAAAATGTTAACTGATTCAATCATCTTTAAATAAAATATGATTTTCTTTCAATTACCGCCCTGATTGAAATTTTTGCCCTTTTTCATTAAAAAATTGATTGATTGAATTAATTTATTAATTGAATTTGAAAGTTTTTCAATCACAGTCGTAATTAAAAATTTTGTAATTTTCAATTTAAAAAGGTTAATTGATTCAATAATTTCTTAATCGAATCTTACAATTTTTTTTAATATGGTGCTTAAGTAAGCTCAAATATATAGAGGAAAGGTGATTTCAAAACCCCTTACGTCCCACATTTCAACAAATCTATAGCAATGCTATGGCAACCGGTTCTATGTGTTGGATTAACCCGATGGAGTTCTTCATCGGCCAAGGGCTCCCGACTAAACAAACTGCTACGATAACAACAACAAATCTATAGGGTACCCCTACCCGACATCCGATTTTTTTTTTGGAAAACCACCGCAGGGGAGTCTTTTTATACGGGTTCCCACGGACCTTTGCCCAAACAACGCACCTCAAGTTCATGTTCCGGGAGGTAAGCATCTGTGTACTAAATATAGAAATAAATTGCAATTTTCAAAAACTTTCAATAATTATACCCACCATCATAGGATGGGGGTATACTAATCTAGTCATTCCGTTTGTAACACCACGAAATATTTATCTAGGACCTCATAAAGTATATATATTCTTGATCGTCTCGACATCCTGAGCCGATCTAGCAATGTCCGTCCGTCCTTCTGTCGAAATCACGATAATGGTCGAACGCGTTAAGCTAGTCGCTTGGAATTTTGCACAGAAACTTAGTATTGATGTAGATAGTTAGGGATTGCAAATGGGCCATATCGGTTCAGATTTAGATATAGCTCCCATATAAACCGACCTGAAATTTTGCCCATAGTGTTCTCTTGGGACTTCCAACAACTGTGCTAAGTACTGTCCAAATCGGTCAAGAACCTGATATAGCTCCCATATAAACCGATCTCCCGATTTGACTTCTTGATCACCTGGAAGCCTTAATTTTCATCCGATTTGGTTGCACATAGTTTTCTGTTACAATTCTTGATCGTCTTGACATTCTGAGTCGATTTAGCCATGTCCGTCTGTCTGTCGAAAGCACGCTAACTACAATAGTTGTTTGAAATTTTGCATAAATGCTTCTTGTCAGTGCAGGTCAGTTGGGATTGTAAATGGACCAAATCGGTCCTTGTTTTGGTATAGCTGCCATATAAACCGATATGGGATCTTTTCTTCTTGAGCCTCTACAGGGAGCATTTCTTATCCGATTTGGTTGAAATTTTGCACCAAGTGTTTTATTTTAACTTCCAACAACTCTGACAGGTATTATTGAAATCGGTTCATAATCTTATATAGCTCCCATATAAACCGATCTCTGATCTTGACTTCTTGAGCCGCTACAGGACGCAATTATTGCATGAAGTGTTTTGGTTTGACCATCAACGGCTGTGCCAAGTATGGCTCATATCGTTTCATACCCTGATATAGCTCCCATATAATCCGATTTCGGATTTCGGACTTCGTGATCTATAGAGGGCGCTATTATTATTCCATTTGGCCGACATTTTTCATGAAGTGTTTTGGTTTGACCACCAACGGCTGTGCCAAGTATAGCTCATATTGGTCCGTAATCTGATATGGCCCCTATATAAACCGATTTAGCCAATTAGTAACCGATTTGGCTGAAATGCACAACGACTTCTTCTATGACTTTTAACATACGTGTTGAACATGGCCTGAATCGGTCCATAACCTGATATAGCTTCCATATAATCAGATCACTCAATTTCATTTCTTAAGACACTATGGGGTGCATTTCTTATTCGATTTGACTGAAATTTTCCACAATGAATTCCTCTTTGGTCTCCAACAGCCAAACCAAGTATGACCCCAATCGGTTAATAACTTGGTATGGCTGAAATAGTATAGCAACTCTTATGCATTGCCCTTTGCATACAGATAGATATCGGCCAAAGAACTTGACAAATGCGATCCATTTTTAATTCGATCAATTAAAAAATTAATTGAAAATTTCAAAAATTTTAATGATTTTTTTTAATTGAATATGCAATTTCTTCAACTGAAAAACTTTTCAATTATTTTTTCAAAACGGTGATTGGTATTATCATTCTTGTGATTGAAGCAATTTCAATTAAAAAATTAATTAACAGATTTTTATTTTTGTATGTGTACAATCGCAATTACGCAAAATTTCCAGCGGCTTGCTTTACTTGTTCGAAAGTTTTCGTCTTTTCAGCATACAGATGGACGTATGGACCATGACATAATTACCAGGTAGTGTACCGTAAATAGCTGAGTACAATTTTTTCTCGCAAAGTGTCAACGAGTTGTGGTTGGTTGTGTGTATTATAGTTAAGAATCATTACACACAAACAACGAAAAATGGCGCGAAATAGTAACATACTCAAATCAGAGTTGCACTTATCACTGATTTTGACAGATAGTGCACTTAATATTTTGTTGTTGGGCAACTGCCACTAAATGAATATATCTTGGTACGGACCTCACCCATTCAAAAATTTTAATATATTTGTTTTATTTCTCATGAATCTCCTAAAGGGTGTCTCTCCCCCCGAAGTGTTTGACCATAAGAACGAATATCACTGAAATGAAAGGTTTTTTATTCATTACAGAAAAGACATTCCCACACTCACGTCCCCTCTTCTCACCATCACTATTTGATATTATATGATACCGACATCAAACAGTCCCGCAACTAGCAGAGTACGAATCTTATCTCAACCACCCCTTCCTATGGGCGGTTGAGATAAGACTCCAAGCCCACAAACCGCACACATCTTTATACTTACCAAATCATCTGCTAATATGAAAATGATATGGGGTTTCTTTGCGGTTTCCTCGTCATTCGCCTTGGCTTTACTATCGCAAAACTGTGCACTCTGCTGATTTGTATCACAAACTTTCTCACGTTGCTCCAAATCGGCTTTGACACCACGAACCGTGAGAATCAAAACAATCAGAAATTGTAAATTTTTTAACAAAAACGACATTTCTTTGTATTGACATTCAATTTTGTAAAAAAAAAAGTGCAAACAACAAACTCAACAACACACCAATCTCGCACACACAATATTCAAATCGAGAATAATTAAAAAATTTGCAAAGAAACACAATCTCAATTGTTTGTATCCCCCAAATCGACTATCATAAAAACAAAACAATAACACGGCCGGCACTGAGGATGCATTAGGCATGGGCAGGTGGCAAGTTTCCAATTACGAGTGCGATTGCTATTTTTTTTTTATTGTTGTTGTTAGCTCCAATGCTTTGATGCAATTTGCAACGGCATTCAGCAGTAAACATGAATGGAGCGCGGGCGATGTTGCATTCAATACATTTCGTCGAATGTGAATGGAAGAGTAGGTCGTAAATAAAATACGCGCGCCTTCAATAAACCATAAAAAGAATGTTATGCCGCTAGCAGCGGCGTCTGTTTAATTAAATCTTTTGCAAAGCACACAAACACTTAAACATTTTGGAGGAATTTTGAAAAGTACCGTTTAGTAATGCTAGTATTTTGTTTGTTTGTTTTTGTCTTTAACAGGAAATCAAATATTGTTATTGTTTTTCAATGTAGTAACGATTGTAAACAAAATTTATACATAATTTGACTTTGTTGCTTCTTTATTTTTTGTTTAGCCAGCATATTTTGTATTCGTATGTCAGTGTGTGTGTGTATGCGTGTGTGTATTTAAGTGCGTTTTCTTGATCAATGATTGTATTCACTTAGCACTTTTAAATTTACTTTTTTTTAAATACAACGACTAACGTCCACATTCAATAACTTCAACTATTCAATTCAACTGCCGGTAAATGAATGGCCATAGCATAGCAGTGACACGCTCAAGCAAGAGAAATGCGAAAGCCCGTCTACAAAATTGTTACTCAGCCCCTTGTTTTTTAACCTCTCGCTCTCTCCGGCTGTCTGCTCTTATGATATGGCAAACTCAAACACGAAAAGTTTCTTAGTTCCTTACTAAATATGAATTGAGTAGCGTATAGTTTTGTTCTTCTCGTATATAATGATCTTGAGGCTATATTCGGTGGGTTAGATTAAGGCTTTAGATTGGGGGTATGGGAAAAGAAAACATAATTTTTAGTTTTTATACCCACCACCGAAGGATGGGGGTATATTCATTTTGTCATTCTGTTTGCAACACATCGAAATATCCATTTCCGACCTATAGGGTCGATGATATCATATAGTATATATTCTTGTTCAGCGTAAAAATCTAAAACGATCTAGCCATGTCCGTCCGTCTGTCCATCCGTCTGTCCATCCGTCTGTATTTTGAAATCACTCTACAGTCTTTAAAAATAGAGACATTGAGCTGAAACTTTGCACAGATTCTTTTTTTGTTCACAAGCAGGTTAAGTACGAAGATTGGCTATATCGGACTATATCTTGATATAGCCCCCATATAGACCGATCCGCCGATTTAGGGTCTTAGGACCATAAAAGCGACATTTATTTTCCGATTTTGCTGAAATTTGGCAGGTCCCTCGATATCCTTCTCCAATTTGGCTCAGATCGGTCCAGATTTGGATATAGCTGCCATATGGACCGATCTCTCGATTTGAGGTTTTGGGTCCATAAAAGGCGCATTTATTGCCCGATGTCGCCGAAATTTGGGACAGTGAGTTGTGTTAAGCCCTTCGCTACTTAGGCTTAAACCATGTTTACACTTGGAGCAAATTTAGATTTGCGATGAGATTTCAGAAATCTCGTGTTATGCAACAAGGTTTCCCATACATTTTCAGTGTGAGCAAATCTACTTATTTGAGGAGATTTGCAATAAATCTCCTTCAAAATTCAAATGCAACACTTCGTTTGCATACTGGATATTATCGGTAGTTATTGGCAGCACTTTTTCTCAACATCTGACAATTTCTTACCGAAAAATTACCTTGGGAAATTCGGAAAGGGACATTTTTTTGCCGAAACTTCGTAAAGAATTCTGAATTAATTTTGTATTGAAATCGGACGTACCTTCCGAAACTTCGTAAAGAATTCTGAACGATTTTGGAAGTAATTTCGTATTCTTTCGTAACTTTGTAAAAAATTCTGAACAATTTCAGAAGTATTTTCGTATTGAAATCTGAAGTACCTTCCGAAACTTCGTAAAGATTTCTGAACGATTTCCGAAGTCTTTTCGTATTGAAATCGGGTGTACTTTCCGAAACTTCGTACAGAGATCAACAAACTGAATTGATTTTTTTCATTGACACATATAATGGTAAAAAAAAAATATAGGTTGAGCTGAGAAAAATGTCTATATCTCGAGAGGAATGCTTCAAGCTCCTGCGTTACTACAGAAGAAGGCCGACTATCTGGCGCCCGATCCGGCCTCTATTTTCACAGCGTGCCCAGGACTTGCATATACTCCGAAAGTCTGGTTGGAGGCACGCCACAGGGTGCATTTTATCGCCACTCCTATGGATAACCACCGTAAATGACCTATAACGGATGCAGACTGGGAAGTGATTTTAACCTGTCTACTACGAAGACAATATTATAATACTTCTAAGGGGTAAGGATCCGAACAAGCTAGGTGTATGTCTATAGCGGCATGGGGCGGATTAATATCCGCGCCCTTTTTGCTGTGCTTGTACACGAACACAAATATGTGCAATAGTGTGTGTGTATTTTCCCGCCACTGTTTTAGACTTATCCACTTAAACCATGATATGAATTACCAGGTAGTGTACCGTAAACAGCTGAGTAAAATTTTTTCTCGCAAAGTGCACTCTCTGTCAAACAAGTTTTGGTTGTGTGTGTGTTATAGTTAAGAACCATACACACAAACGACGAAAAATGGTGCGAACTAGTAACATACTCACAATCAGAGTTGCACTAATCACTGATTTTGACAGATAGTGCACTCAATATTTTGTTGTTGGACAACCGCCACTACCTGTAAAGGAATATATCTTAACTTAAACCCCGTTTACACTGCTCTATCCCCATTTGCCCATTTGCTATCCCCAATGGCCTACATTCATATATCAATCATAAGAAGCCGTGCAAAATTTCATCTTTGAATATCAAGACGGTCACCAATATACGTCTAGATTAGTATGCTATATCGCTATGGTAATTTGGCAATGCCACCTAGAGAACAGTTTTGATTGCCACTGTATTAAAATATAACTTTAAAAAGGCATATTTGCGATTCGTTGAATTTGTATGAAAAATTTAATCACGTTTTTATACTCTCTAAGAAGCCTGTGACACAATTTATTTATTTTTAAGTTAGCATTTATTGGCAGAACTTCGAAGAAACCCCAATTGTTTATGTTCATTACGAAGCAGTACATTAGCCTTTAACCCATTATGGCTAGGTACTATGTTTGTTTTTCACCATTGAAATCCCATTATGTTCCGATTACATTTTGGAAACACTACACAAATAACAATGATAAAATAACAATTTTACTAAAATTTTACCATAAGTAATGAGAGAATGCCCTACTGAATGAAATCAGCAAGTTGTTTTACTTCAAAATCTATTATCTAAAAAAAGTAATTGGTGAAAAATATCGCGAAAAGGGTATATAGAACCAGCCTTTAGTACGAAAAGCTCCCTAGCACATCTTATTAAAAAAAATAATTTTTTTTTTCTTTTAAATAAATAGTGACCAATAAGCGATTTTAAAAAATATTTCTTGTATCTATGGTTCTTAACTACAATACACACACACAACCAAAACTCGTAGACATATAGTGCACTTCGTGAGAAAAAATTGTACTCAGCTGTTTACGCTACACTACCTGGTAATTATGTCATGACCAGCTGTAAAGGTAAAAATATTAGTCCCGTTAACGTACCATAGCTTTAAATAAGTTTTCCTTGCTTACACTTACCTGCCATCCCACATTCTTTAGACGTTTCTTTAATTTTTTCCATTTTTGTTAGTAAATAAAAACTTTAAAGTTAAAACTTAATCAAAACTATAGAATTACTGTGCATTGTGATATGTTCCAACTTCTTTTCTATGTGGTTTCCCAAATATATATTACTAGCCGAACCGGGTCCATTTCGCTGCGCATTCTTCAACTCTCTAATATCTTTTTAGGTTGGGGACACTTCGCCCTGAATGCGGATATCGAATTCGTGCCATTGTAGCCTATGACGCTGAACGCGTTCGAATCCTGTCGAGAACATAGGACAAAGCGGAGCTTGGCGATATTTGCGAAATACAATGCCATGCATGGTAATTTAAAACATTTTCCCCAAAGAGGTGTCGCACAGCGGGACGCCGTTCGGACTTGGCTACCAAAAAAAACCCTTATCATTGAGTTTAAACTTGATTCGGAAAGCGCTCATTGTTGTGTGAGAAGATTGCCCTTGCTCGGTTTCTGGTGTTTTTAAAAATTGGGGTAATGAGAAATGCTTTTTAGGGGATATCAAATATGGATATCAAATTCGTGCTGCACTTCCTAATGCCTTTAGTTTGAGCCCCATATTGCTATGGCCGATAATTATGAACCGTTTGGAGGTTTTTTTGGGGCTAGGGCGGCCCCCGGCACTTTACACTGAAATATATATCAAATTCGTTCTTTATTCCCAACAGAAATTAAGTTCAGTTTAGGGGGTGCTTTAGGGTGTATTCCAAAACACTTGGAAACCAAATTCGTTTTTGACTCTCAAATACCTTTTGAGTCCCATATTGTAATAATGGGTCAAATCACCCATTTTACATATCTTTAGGAGGATAAGCGCCACCTAGACTTGATCGCAAATTTTAATGTCATATTCGTAATCTACTCCCAAATACTTTTCATTTGAGTCCCATATAGCCATGGTCGGCTAATATGCCCATTTGGGGGTATTTGGGGTGGGCGGTCCCATTACTTGCACCTAATGTTTTATGCCATATTTGTAATCTACTGCCTAATACTTTTCATGTGGGTCCCATATTGACATGAACTTCGAATATATCTGCTTAGAGTAGGTTTGGGGTTGAGGGGGCCCGCTGGGTACTTGTTCCCAAAATTTAATACCATATTCGTTTTCTGGTCTCCAACGCCTTTCATTTGATACCTTTGTTGTGCCCATCGGACCACTTTCGGATATGGGTGGGGTTTTTGGTGTATGAGTGAGGGTCCGCCTTCAACCGATATCCAAAAATTATATAGCCTATGTTTCCTTCCAGACAAACGTACACAATCTATGAAAATTTTAAGAAAATCGGTTTAGCCAAGTATCATATAGTCATAATGGGTCTAATGGCGTTTTTGAGGGGTGGCGTGCCCCCTATACTTCTATCTGATTTGGTATGCCAGATTCGAAATCTACTCCCGAATACCTTTCATTTGATCCCAATATTGAAATGAACGTCCAATATGTCTGTTTGGGGAAATTTTGGGGTTGGGGCGGTCCGATGGGTACTTAGACTCAAAGTTTAATACCATATTCGTATTCTACTCTTCAATACCTTTCATTTGATATCTCTATAGTCCCGATCGGTCTACTTTTGATTTTGGGTTGTGTTCTTGGCATAAGTGGGAGGGTCCGTCCCCCGTCCGATATCGAAAAAAATATATAGCCTATGTTTCCTTCCAGACCAACTTACACCATAGCGAAAATTTCGAGAAAATCGCTCTGCCGTTTTTAAGTCTATATGGAACAAACAAACCGAGTTCCATATATCCGTGATTAGCTAATGTGCCCAATTTTGGTTTTTTTGTGGGGGTGGGGTGACCCCCGATACTTCGACATAAATTTGTATGCCAAATTCGTTATCTACTCTCGCATAATTTTCATTTGATACCCATATTGTCCTAATGGGTCCACCTTTGATTTTAGATGGTGTTTTTGAGGTAACGGTGGAGGATCCGCCCCCTTCCATTATCAACAAATTGCAAAGCCTATTCCTACTTGCTGGTCATATTCGTAATATACTCCCGAATACCTTTCATTTGAGTCCCATATTGTCATGATCGGTCCACTTTTATTTTTGGGTAGTGCATTTGGGGTAAGGGGTAGGGACCGTCCCCCTCCCAATATCAAAAAATTATATGAAAATTTCAAGGTAATCGGTTCAGCTGTTTTTGCGTCTATACGGTACAAACAAACAAACACAAATTGAATTTTATATATAAGAAGATATATAAATGAACATGTAGCATAAGAAATAAAAATGCCCATTAAAACGGACACTATGCACTAATGGGTTAATAAAATATTCAAACATAGGTAGGTACATGCGTTCAATTACAAAAGCAAAAATATTTGTTGTCTACATGTGTATTGCCTTCTTAATTATAAATTCAACTGAGTACATGGTCTAAGCAATCGAAAAGGTAACAAAAAACAAAATGCGTGAAAGAATACATACCTATTTATTAACGTTAATTTTGTTGCCTTTAAAAGAATTTCCCTTCAAGAGTTAAAATACACTGTGACTGCGCCTTTTGCAATACTCCAAGCATTTCTGAAATGCACTTTTAGTGTGGTATGAATTTGTAATCGATTTCTTCTACTTCGAAGACTAGAGGAAGGAATTTTTTTATTTTCATCTATGTTAGTTTATTTTTTAACATTGACCTTATTATTTGCAGGCATTTCAGTAAATCGAGAGATGATAAGCGATTGGAAAATTGTTTTATTTAAATAAAAAAAATCGTAAAAAAACTTTGCGATCCTGCCAGGAGTCGAACCTGGAATCTTCTGATCCGTAGTCAGACGCGTTATCCATTGCGCCACAGGACCATGTGTCCGACGCATGATAAAGCTTTATGAGTTTTTTCAACTATACATTTAAAATAGAAACGCTTTCACTAAGTTGTCGCTCCATAACAAAGTTTTCAGTAATGCATGTTGCCAGATCAGACAAAATCATGAAAGCTCCGATGTAATTTTCTTATGTATAGCATACACTGAATGATTTGTGGGACTAATTTTCCGGAGGCATCATTAGCGGATGCAGATATTTTAGGTCTTTCTTTGGAAAAGAGGAAAAAACGGCGAGTAAGACAAATAATGTTATTTTAATGGCATCTGTATTAATTATTTCCCAATTTTAGGAAGTTTTGTACATGGAGTCTTCTTCACGAAAAATGAATGCAAATGCAAATTTGCTTCTATTTTTTCTATTGTTTTGCATGAAAATCAGGATTCACTGAATAAGGTTAAGCCAAGCGATCAGCCGATATACTTTTTTTTTAATATTTGGCAGTACTTGGCATTGAGGATGTCAACTTGTTCTCTTTTTACATTCATTCTTTGTTTACGTTTTCTCCTATATGATGACATTTTCAATCGTCAGATTTGACATCCTTAATGATGTTTATGGGGCCTATCCACTTTGTGTTTTGCATGTGACCTAACCTTCTATTAGTGAATCCTGCATGAAAATGATAAACCAAATTTATGCCAGGTAAACAAACGATTAACGCCGTTATAGAAAAATCACTATACGGCAGTGCCATCATTTCAATAAACTTCAAACACAAAACTGTACTTTTGTACTCATTTTAGTACCATACGGTAATACCATACGGTAATACCCTTCGGTATTAGCCTTATTACCAAAAAAGAAAAACATTGAAAATAAATTGAATCTAAATTTATTTCTATTATTTATGTCAATAATTACAAAAAGTAATGTTACACCGCGACCAACCTCAATTCTTTGTATTCAGCAATTGATTTCATATCCATTGATTCCCAGAAGTGGTTTTCATATGGACACACCAACACAGCATCGTTTTCCTCCCCAGAGACTATCATGTTCTTGATGTAGAATGTCATTAGAATTTTTATTATTTCCATTTTTTACGGCTCTCGATTATTTTAACAGGTTTTTACGCACTCAAAGTGCAGTAGAACATTTTGTTTTTTTTTTTTGTTTAAGGCTCTATCACACTACATGTTCTTGTCTTATGCCACTTTTTATGTATCATTGGTATTTCATTGTGTTTCAAAATTGCAAATTTACGAGATTCATAATTTTTGCTACCACGCGCACACGTATACACACAGGCACACAATTTATTTGAGTGTGTTGGCATAACGTCGATCAGCTTGATGATAAGATGGCGGATTTGTGGTTGTTGTACAAATGAGACCACCTTTAATTGTTTTGCCAATTCAATCATGCTTACAGAGTTGTATATTTGATTTCGTTGTTGTTGGGCTAGATACCCACCCTGGCTAGTTCGATTACTTAAATGGTAACGCATAACCTAATAAACCGACTACCAGACTAAACCGTAATAACCAGTTTCAGCAGTTTTGGAATTTTGCCACACAGCCTAATATTTGGAAATATTGAAGTAATTGTATTACAAAATAATGCCGACCGATGTAATTGGATATTTGTATGCGGCAACAGTTGCTGCCGGCGGTATAATGGGTTATGTTAAAGCAGGTTGGTTTATTGTAACAGTTATGTTGCCTACTATGTATTGCAATATTTATTATATCTCGCTGCAGGATCTATGCCTTCATTGGGGGCAGGTCTAGCATTTGGTGCAATATTAGGTTTAGGAGCCCACTACAATTCTCAAGATCCACCCAGACCACTACTGCAATTGGGCACTTCCTTGGTTTTGGCCGGCGTAATGGGAGCAAGATTTCAACGATCGGGAAAAATGATGCCAGCCGGCATGATTTGTATTATTTCAATTGCGGCTCTTATAAGGAATGTCGTAACATACAATCGTTATTTGCCATTACCAGGAAGAAACTAAACATGTGTTTTTATTTTATACTCTTATATACTTGGTTAAGGTTTAATTGGGTTTCCTATGCACTTGCCTCTCTCTTAAATAGAAATGTATTATCCTATTTAACCTATGTTTAATTATTTTTACTTACATGGAAAAATGTAGGGTACCCCTTAGAGAAGCTTTGGTGAAAATAGATATCAAATCCATACACATGCAAATGAGTTAATACCGCATACATCATTTTTCGTTTGTTGCTTAAACCGCCATTAAGAACTATGTACTTATTAAATGTTGATTAGATATTTCATTGAGATAGACTGGAAAGGTTATATAAGGGGATCGTTGTTAATAGGCCATTGCAACTAAATTAAGAAAAAACCTTGTTATTGTTCGTAAAATCCCTTCATTAGATAAAGAAGCCACGAACACTTACTCCGTGATTCCACTCACATCTGAATGCTTTTCTTCACCACTTCTTGCATGTAAAGCTGATGTAGATTTAAAGTTGGTTTATTTGACTGTTTTCCTCTATAGAAGTGCAAAATAAACCTATCATAAAATGCATTCCGTTTTGTGAGTACCGGTAAAGTATCAATGATTCCAATGCCGAGCCAAGACTTAGGTGGCTTTCAGCATTAACAAAATAGATGAGTACCTTTCGTAAATGACAACATAATCGATTTGGGGTCGATTATGGTCTCGCAACTATAGTTGCGCTGCCACTAAATATAACCATTAATTAAACATTGGTAAAAATGTGGAAATTGCTTCATTCAATATCAGTGTTTTAAGCGTTTAGCTACTTAACATAACTTAAGTTGCAATTTACAATCGACCCATTTGTTTTATTTGTCAGAGTTGGTGTCACGTTGCATGTCTATGCAGTCCGATTTTGGAAAAGCTTAAATAATAATAAAAATCCCATATCATTGATATATGTATTTATATACTTTATTGTTATATCGTAACCGTAATTTCGTAACATTTTTTATTGTTTTAAACATAATTGCATACTTTTGAAAATCAAAGACATAAAAATAAAAAAACAACATAAAGAACAAAGAGACATAAGGCGAGCTGGGGATGAACTATAATGGCCTTATTCGCAAAACTTAATGAAGCCTTAAAATAGGTTTATTTTATAGATCTAGAAAGGAAATCCGTCAAATAAATCTATCTCAAATCTACATTTAGTTTTGTGAATGCCGGCGTAAATGTTTTTAATATAAACGAGAGAAACAAAAGAAAACAAGTTTTCTCTTAAGTTTTGTGCAACATGAAGAAAATCATACGCTGGTATATCTGAACTTTAAATGCAAATTAATATAAAAAACAAGACAAGCATAATTTAATAACTAAAAAATGTTTATATGGAATAAAGTATTGTGAATTACTCGGGTCGCATTATATATCTTATCGTAAATACACTTGTAAATCGGTCGCTGATTGAATTAGCACCTTAAGACCTGGCATAAAGCCAGCACATTGGGAAAAGTCCGATCCAAAGGCTATTTGAGTATGAACTTGTAACGCATTACCATAGTCGCCAATCTGTATGAATTGTATTATTTGATTTAAGGCGTCAATGGTCACGGTATGGAGCTATAAAGAGCAAAGCAAATATTTTAAACTAAATACTTCTAGGTGAAAATAATTGCGTTCTTACTCTTCCATCTCTTAAGCAATCATATAGATTTTCCAGACGCTTCGTAACATCTACAAACTTGCGTTTAGTGCGCTGCGAATAGAATATATAAGGCATATCATTAGTCTTTGGCTTTAAGGCTAGAATGTTCAAATACTTACTGGATCATTGGTGGCATTTAGGCAGTTGGTTTTCAGTTCTTCTAGCACAGTCTGTAGATAAATATACTCTTCTGGCAGGGGCGGTTTTTGTTTGGGAGGTTCCGCTTGTCTTTGGGGTTGCAGAGTGGATTGCTGTTGCTGTTGTTGTTGGCTAGGATCCATATACCCACCTCCCATAGCTTGGGTGGGTTGCGTTTGCCATTGTGGTGCTTGTTGTTGTGATATTGCCGATGTCTGGAAATTCATTGGCTGGACAGGGGCTGGCACATTGTTATTTTGCATAGCTGGGTTGTAGAAGGCAGTTCCGCCAGTCATTGGGGGTTGTGTGGGATTTAACACATTATGTGGTTGGGGTGGTGGCGGCATACCAGGAGGCAAGGCTCCCTATTGGAGTGAAAAAAAAATAGATTTTGTAACGGCAAAAACGATTAATGTGCACAATCTTTAACCGACTTTAACGCAGTCTGGCTGCATAAAAGAAAACGGCAATTCTACCTTTCCAAGGAAAATCTTTGATTCAGCCTGGCTGAATAAGTTTTTCCCATAGAAAGACTTTAATTCAGCCTGGCTGAATACATCTTTCCCATAAAAAGATTTATTCAGACAGGCTGAATATTCCCATAGGAAAACTCTAATTCAGCCTGGCTGAATAAGTTTTTCCCATAGAAAAATTTTAATTCAGCCTGGCTGAATAAGGGTTCCGCACGATATTTTACCTAACTAACCTGTTGATAGTGAGCATTGGGATCCATGTAACCATTTTGATTTTGATTCGGATCAACACCAAAGAGTGGATGAGTTATGGGAGCCGCTGCAGTTCCTGTTGTAGCTTCGGCTTTCTTTACCTGTAAATAGAGAATTAATCAAATTAGGAAAACCGGTTGTAGGGTTTTACAACAATCTGTAGTGACAAAAAAACAGCAAAGCAAAACTCATCGAAATATAAAACCGAACATGAACTGATGGCATAAGCTGACTGAAAACGAGCTTCCTTAACATGGACAAGTAGAAACTGTTGCAGGTTTAAATACAATTAATCAGTGTGTCTGAGGCATTACGGAGAAATTCAACGAACATTGGGTTAGTAGAATGTATTATGTTTGTCATATAAAACATTTTTAACTCATCGAATATTAAACAAAGCAAATCACAGGCATTTACTTTCAAAATACCTTAAACAGCATAGGAGGTTGTTGTAAAGAGTTTGAATCATTTTGAAAATTTGTATTTAAATTGTCGCTATTGACTTTGGCGACATCCTTTTCATGGTTGATAACCTTCTGCCATTTACGAGTGCCCGCGTGTGTAGCAGACATTTCATTTGATCTATTCTGGGAGAAGTAGGGATTCTATTTTGATGGGACAAACATTTTTAAAAATTATAAACTTCATTTAATTATTTTCTTTTTTGTAAATTGATGATATCCGGTAAAAAAGTCTGGGTTTTTTCTTTGGGAAATATAATTTTGTTTCTTTACATAGTCTTATCCTGTAGACTCCATGAAGATTTTTTCTTAAAACCAAAAAACAACATAATAATTAAGAAATATATTTACCGGTCGGCTAGACTTTAGTGCGGGAGGATCATTCCACCCCGGCGGTGGTGTGGGATTGCGTTGTATGTTTTGCATAGGTGGTGGGGGAACTGCAGCTGTAGCTGTCTCAATTGGTCCAACACCAGGCATGAAAGCATTGTTACCAAATGGAGTCGAACTAAATGAGGGCTGCATAATCGAGGGGGCCGGGGCTGCATTAAAAGGCGTTGTATTGAATGAAGAAGGTGCCTGCATTGGAGCCACTGGTGGTGCTTGATATGTATTGCCATAACCACCCATTGGTCCCGAGGGTGCCACCGAAGGATCTAAAACATATTTAGATCTTGAGGTCAAGCCACCACCGCTGGTAGTGCCACCTTGAGAACTTGAAGTACTTAAAGGACGTGGAGGTTGCACCATATTCTCACCCATTGGAGGTTTTATGGGAGCAGCAGCTGGATTAAACATGGAAGGCATAGGACCAGCGGGCGGAATGGCGGGATTGTAAGGAGCAGGCATTGAACCTACGGGATTTGAATTCCACGTGGGAACTGGTGCAAAAGCAGCTTGATTTGGCATTGCTGGAGCCACTGCCCCTGGATAACCCATATTTTGGCCAGAAAACGACCCCCTAGGCTGCGTTCGCTGGTGCATATTTTGTTGCGCACCATATGCCTGATGCTGTTGATGCTTCGGCTGAGGTTGCACAATATTAGTAATACGTTGCTTCAAATCATTAAGGTCTGGGTGGGCTGACGTGGCCTTAATTTCCATTATATATGCCAAGGCAGCAGTAAAAGCACCTTGGGCCACCAACAAACCTCCATACTCCATAATGAAATCGGCCACTTTGGAGTTTAATTCTACAGCTATACCTTGTTCCTCCAGTGACTTATTCATAAGCATAACCACTTCAGCAAGTTCTTGCAGCTCCGAAGTACTCAATTTGTAATTTGAATTTTGATTTTCCGACTGCTTCAATTTGTACCAGGCTATAACAAGTTTATCTATATTGCCAGCGCAGATATAGCAAAGCATAGCATTGCGTATGTACTCAGCGTTCGAAATACTTTCGTTCAATAGTCGATCACCCAGTTTTTCACAAATGTCAACCACTTTTCGCTCACTATGTCGTAGGGCGGCAACCAAGGCCTCCTTCCAGGAGTCAATTGTACAACGGGTAACAAAATCCATCCAATCGCATGTTACCAATGCCGATATAACATTGGATAATTCACCTTGTTGCTCTTGTAAATAACGATTTTGAGTCTTTGTTAGAAATTCAATGCCAGCGGTGGAAGCAATTATAAAAGCTTCAGGTATACGTTTTCTATTTAAGCATAGCTGAACGGCAGCCTCTAAATTACCGCTAAGTATAGCTTCTGTTATAAGGCTGTCGGCATCTAAGTGAATAAGAAAGAAAATGAACACTGCAAATAAAGTTAATAAAATTTTTAACTTTAAACTTACGTTCTCCACTGGGTATTTTAAATTGAGGAAGATTTTTGGGTATCGCTTCCCCTTCATTGGTGTCCTTTTGGGAAGCAGCAATGCCATCAAATAAAGCATTGTTGTCAATAGGTTGCTAAAAAATGTTTAAAATAATTTTTAAAAATGTTAGCATAATTTTCTTTTAACTATTATGTGCTCAAAAGTTATTAAAATATTTAGCAATTAACAATACGGAGGCTTATATTCCCTTATATAGAAACACTTCATACGCCTATAATTTCAAAAAGCTTTTTACAGCAATGATAAATGTATGATTATGAAAGAAATGATCCATTAGTTAAGCCATGATTTGTACATAATAGTTTGAAATCTAAGGGGTGAACGACATCCATGATGAGGTTACTGGCCAGAATGAATTACAAACTATGAGTAACCCGGCAGCAGGAGCCTATGGGTTGCCAGTTTGACTATTTAAGAGTGAAAGCTTGTACAATCTTTACAATTGTCTTTAAATAACCAATGGCCACCCTATTCCCGCGACTATCGGTGCTTTGGACGGGAACAACTTTGCTCACCTACAGGACCTTGACGAGGATTGCCAGCTCCACATAAAAATGTGGCCACAACAACAACACAATCTGACTAGAAGAAAAAAAACCCGGTGTTTAGAAACTGGACATATTATACCCAGTTGAGGCGAAATAATATATGCCAACTAAAGAGTTATAAAATTCTTTTTTTTTCGCACAAAAAATATGATCGTCTATATCGTCTTTAAGATTGGGACATATCGCTGTGGCTTTAGACCTGGAAAATCATTCATCAGAGTGATATTCACACTGCGGAAAATCCTGTCCTTTAGAAGAAACCTTTCGAGAGTGACATACCTTCACAGTTATTTAAAGCCATGTCGGAATTCACTATCTCTGCAAAACTAGAACTTTTAAGTGCACTTATATACTTATATTTCATTCGGGTAGCTACTGTTGTATCAAAATTGCCTCTATGACCATCAGGACCCCAAAATCTCCACCTAGAAAAAACTACACCTGACCAGAGGCCTTTATTACTCCATTATTTCTTGCGAATCAATGAAGATTCTTGTTCCAGTGCCCTCTTAATCTGATACCATCAAAATATAGGTGGGCATATCCGTAATGCCCCACATACCCTGTCCAATTACCCGCGCCCAAAAGAACGGAAAAGTGCCCATAATTCGAGCAACCCCATGTCTCGGGCTCCTTCAGTCTTAGGACTATTTTCATCGCCGCACATCCAACGTATAAGTGTAAACACATTTGATATATTACGGCATTCGGCGCTTCGGCCCTGTTATCCTGTAACTTCTCGATCAGTCTCCAGAAGGAACAGCTTTATAGGTGATAATCAGCTTAACCAACGATCAAAACATTCAGTACACATCCAGTCTTCCTATTGAATTGCGACAGAAGTAGAGTACATTTTCCCTCTCATGTTTAGTTTCTAGGGAAGAAACAGGCACAGATTCTTGACATACCCCTTTAGGATAGGTTGCCTGAAAACTCCAAGATCCCGACTTCTGGTGAATAATGGCAGCTCAGTATCTCTGCCAAATTCATTCTTTCGCCTTTGTCTAAGAAAACTTCCTCAATGCACCCTTAACGATTTTAGTAATAGTAGATGAAATACGGCCACCCGTCGTGAGAGACTGTTTAAGCGGCATTGGCAAAATAATTCTCCAACCGTTCTTCCTCAAAAAGAAAAATAAATAAAATAACCAAATGCTTCAAGAGGAAATAAAGCTTTTCTATGGAGTTCCTCTAGTCACAGTCTTTGTAAACGATCCCTCCGTATCCTGCCAACCAAAAATCATATGCCATGATTCTAAACATCACCATTATAGTTATAAACATGCGACAGTTAATAAATTTGTATGCCACTATCTTACCATATAACTGTTAGTACTGCCATCTGTGCTTTGATCGCATTCAACATCCGTTGAATCACTCTTGGTGTTTCAAATGCGTGAATTGTTTGTTTTTTCGGTAAATGGAAAAATGAAATGAGTTTGTTTACATTATACACACGCACACACTCACACACACACACACACACACACACACACACAATTTTGGCTTTAGCTATTCTTTATCATCATAAAATTTAAAAATTTTCAAACATGATTGATAAAGAAGAAGGCAAAAATACATGTGTAGATGCTGTTTTGTAATAAAATATGGTATGGGGTTGAGATAACAAAATGTTTGAAAACATAATGCATACAAACAAAAAAAAAAAATACTGCACAAGAAACTAACAAACAGAAGAGGGAGAGAGTAGCAACGTGGTAATGTCTTATCAATTTTTCCAACAACACAAGAAATAGAAAGGAAATAAAGCAAAACCCAAATTGTATAGAAAATAATATTCAAAAATTAGAATTTGGCATATAAAAGAAGAACTTAAGGGACTACTTACATGTGTCAGCTGAGCCATGCGATTATTTAGTTGATCGATATCTTGAGATTGTTGATTACTATCATCTTCGGGTATATATTTGGAGAATTTTCCATCGATGTCCTCTTTATTGAAACCTTAAATGATTGAATTATCATTATCTAAATAAATAAAGTAATGTATTAATTATTTTTACCTAATAAATTAAGAATTTCCTCTTTGGGATTTCGTTCAAAGTTAGCCTTGATAAAATACCACAAAAAACGACCATTTTGATCGGGCATTTCATCAGCCTTTTGACGGCAATAATCAATGAAGTTGGCTTCATTTAGCGATTTCTCCAAAGCCTGAGCTCGCTCCACCAGCAATGGTTCAGTAGTAACTTGAGAAATATTTATGGTTTTGGATTTATTATTAAAAGACACCAGTTTGCCGCCGAACTATAACAAAAAAAATTAAAATTTTTAATGTGTATTTCATTCAAATTTTCTCCATATTTACCCCAAATGTCACGCCACATTGTTTTTTTATCCACTTTGGGGCATATTTCAAATCATGATAAACAATAGGAGCCGTTTGTTGTGGCATTGGTGCCTGGGCAAACTGATCCATGCCAGGAAAAGAGTCTGCAATTTTATTGGATGTCTGCACCTGTTGTTGTACTCCACCAAATAGAGAGTAAATGGAAACATTGCCATCCAAACTAGAGCTGGATATCAATGCTGGATTACGCGGACACCACTGTACATCTGAATACCAAGTGGCTGTGGTGGCGACTTCCGAAAGTATTTCCCCTTCAGGTGATTGTGTATTGGGATTCCAGCAATATATACGGTTATCTTTACCGCAAGAGACCATCAAATCAATATCTCTTGGACACCAAGACATACCCAAAACACCACGTTGGTGAATTTGCATAGTTTTAGCTGGTGCAGTGGCATAACGCAAGTCCCACAATTGCACAACGGGAGCCTGATCGTCTTCTGAGGCCAGCCACACTTGGGTGGCCGCTTCTGGGTGCCACTGTATAGCATGCCATCTTACACGAGATTGAGTATCCGATAATTTGATGATTTGTTCGCTCTTACGCAAATCCCAAATAACACATCTCGAACTGAATACCGAAGCCAAGATATGTTGCACTTGTCTATTCCAAGCGACATTCTTTACATCTTCGAATGGCTGAGTCTTAGCACCGGGGTTCATATGTGTGGTGGTATTATTCAAATCCCATATAAATATTTCAGACTCAGAAGCACAGGAAGCCAACAGATTTGTTTGGAATGGATTGAAATCCAAACCACTTACGGGACCAGTATGTTTATCCTGTCTAGCAATTAAACCATCTTCGCTGGCCAACATTTTCGATGGGGAATAAATCATCACATGCCCACCCTCGCAACCACCAACAATTAAGCCATTGTTGTGAGCAGCACCATAACCTGTAGGACTCCATATAAGCTTTTGGAATCTGTAAGCATGGGCAAACATTAAAACTTTTAATCAATGGTTGCTTATATGGCAACAACTTACCTATATTGGCTAGGCGTAGATGCCTTGAGTGCCAAATCGTAGCTGGGATCGCTGAAGTTCGTGGAATAAATTTCCAATGTTGAGTTCACATTGGAATCAAATTGTTGTGCTGCAGTCCCAGCTGCTAAATAAATTGGATTTTGTGGTAGTGGCGACCAGGCAATATTCACTGTCTTTTGCAGTTCCTTGATTTTCATCTTGCCACTGTGTTATCAAAGATTTAATCAAGAACCTAGAATCGTTAATTAGAAAAAATTAGGAATTGTGTCACATAAAAAGTATGTTTATTTGCTGGCACCACCACCACCAATTGAAATTGTCCCCGTCATCAATTTCTTTCTCTCTCTCTCTCTCGTACTGCTATGAATTTCACTCTTTTAGTAAAGTATTTGCTAACACTTAAACTAATTTAAACCGATTTTGAATTTAGAATCTTAATTCACAAACCTTTGCTTTCTGCAATGAATAAATAAATCAAAAACGCACAATAATTGAAAATTTGCCGACGTATCTTTTCGGTCTCCTGCGGTTAAATCTGACAAGTGGAGAACATAAATCGATTAATCGATTTGAAATTTGTATTCGCGTACAAAAGATTTGTATCGATAAAACAGCTGTTTCTCATAAAATAGGGCTGTTCGCGTATTTCTCCGGTAAAAATTCTCAGGAGAATAAGCAGAATGCACTTATAAGGTGAGGTCATGCGAACAGCTGAGCAAAATTTTGTTTTGATTTTACAGTAAATTGAAATGTCAAAGGCTTAATAACACAGTTATGAATTTTTCTAAAATCTTAAAAAGATTTTCTATTTGATCTGCTATAGCGATGAAACTACAAATATAAAATATTCAAATATATTTTTGATAATTTGTAAAACAAAGTTTATTTCTTAAATCACTTTGATATTAGCATTAACGTCATTGCCAATCAAGATAGTTTTGTTGGGGGTAGATCAAGGTGGATTTAAAAAGGCGGTCTCACGCTAACAGCTGTTAACAGCCAGCCAGGTTTGACGGTATTAGGATGACAGATTTTTGTTTGTATCTTTATGTTGTTATCTTTTTTCTCCCATATTCCCTGCTGATGTAAGCACACGTATGCACACACGCACATGAATTTCTCTGTGTGTGTTGGCAAAACGTCGAAAAACTTGATGACAACTTTGCGGATCTCACCATATGATTTGTGGTTGTTGTACAAATGAGACCACCTTTAACAGCTTTAAGAAGCTTTTAAATTCAACGAACTCTCCAGCTTACTTCTACTAGCAAATAAACCATGCGAACGACTTCCAGTAACAATTGTAACAAAAGGTCGGTTTCCCGAATGAAAACTGCCTTATCTGGCGGCAACAACAATTTTGCATATTATAGTGGAAATCCGAAACTCAAAATTCATCCTACGATTCGGGCAAAGCAGGATTCGCCAATAGAAGGCCGCATGAACATCATTAAGGATGTCAAATCTGCCGATTGAAAATGTCATCTTACAAGGAAAAAGTAAACAAAGAATTAATGTAAAAGACAACAAGTTGATATCCTCAATGCCAAGTACTGCCAAAACTTACAAAAATTGCATATCAGCTGATCACTTGGCTTAACCTTATTCAGTGAATCCTACGGGCATAGAAATGCAAATTAACAAGGGGTTTCCCCCTTAGTTTGTATGGATAAAAATTCTATTCCCGATTAGCTAAGCGGCAAAGCTAATCGTTGTTAATGTGAACATATCGTGTCATCATTCAATTTGAATGACAAAACTAAAAGAGGAGCAACGCAACATATTTATTCACTGAATAAACGTTTTGAAATGGCAAAATAGCTTAGGATTTTACTAAAATTACACTTATGAACTCCGAGAAACATTTATTTATAATTAAAATGACTTATTTTATTTGTTTTTGTGTAAACAGGATTTAAGAGACTGTTAATCGCTAAAACCTCGTTTACACTGCTCTTTAAATCCGGATTCAATGTCTCTATCATCTGTTTTCAATCTGAAATCAACTGACGATTCGAATTTAATGGGCAGTGTAAACAGGGTTTAAGGTGGAGTTACATACCTCGCGCATCACTTATGCGTACTTACACATGCATGTCAGAAAAAATTAAAATAGGTTGGTTTGTATTGTGTGAGTTACACAACAAATGCACGCACACACCTGACAGAACAAGTTAACCAACTCTCAACATTTAACGCACTTCAGGGCGCAAAATAAATGATTTGAATATGCTTACAGTTCAAAATGGCTTTGCAGTCCGTAAATTAGAGAAATTCTTTTATTAAAATCATATTTAACCACATCACTGCCAATTTCTATGTGTATCCATTAACTTTGGAAATGAAATAAAGCTGATTTTTATAAATTCATGCGCAGCAAAAGACGCATGGTATGTAACTCAACCCAAAGAACGCATGAGGGCGCACCTGATTGCTTAAGCGTGCTTGACACAATTATCAGGTAAAGTACCGTTAACAGCTGAGTAGAATTTTTATCGCGAAGTGCATTATCTGTCAACGAGATTTGGTTGTGTGTGCGTATTATAGTTAAGAACCACAACACACACAAACAACGAAAAATGGCGCGAACTAGTAACATACTCAATATCAGAGTTGCACTAAGCACTGATTTTTACAGATAGTGCACTCAATATTTTGTTGTTGGGGCATGCCACTACATGTAAATGAATATATCTTGAGCATGCATTAGTACTCCAGCTTTATTTTCGCTTTATGGAGACTTTACGTGGCACATCATGAAGTGTGGTCATTGTAATAGTATTGACCAGTCAAAGCTGAATTATCAAAATCATTCGATTTTCCGATGATTGGCATCTATCGGTTACCGTTTATACAGAAATGTGTTATAATTATTTGAAAAATGTTGTAAAACACGTTCGTTCCAAAATAAAGTTATAAAAAGAGAAGAAAAGTATGGAAATTTAAATGAAATTAATGAAAAGAAAATGTCGATTCACCGTTTTTGGCACAAGCTGTAATCAACACGTACACAAAATGAGTACAATATTGATGTGCCGTATAAACAGCCCATAAGATTTCGATTTATCGGTTTTGAGAGAACGCTTTGATACGCCATGTAAACCAAGGTATATTAATTTACTGGTAGGGGCAGTTGCCCAACAACAAAATATTGAATGCACTATCTATCAAAATCAGTGGTTAGTGCAACTATGTGTGTATGTTACTAGTTCGCGACATTTCTCATTGTTCGTGTATGTTGTCTTTTTTAACTATAATACACACACACACAACCACAACTCGTTGACAGATAGTGCATTTCTTTTTACTTTACACTTTTTACACATTTTACTTTACACTTTTTACACTTTTTAATTTTGTCATGATGTAAACTACACTTCATCAATCAATTTGGAAAATCTAATGGCCCTTTAAGACGGCACATCATGATCGCACTCATCGTGTGTACGTGTTAATTACAGCTTTTGCCAACAACGGTACCTCGATTTTTCTTTTCTTTGATATTATTTAATTTTTCGTACTTTACTTCTCATTTTATAACTTTATTTGGCATAGTACGTGTTTTTCAATATCTGTCAATTAATGATTATACATTTCTTTGTAAAGCCTAGCACTGATTTCATTCACAGTGAAAATGCCTATTAATGTATTGCAAAATCCGGCTTTTCTTTGTCCGAACACAAACAAAACTCAAACAAAAAACACAACAGTGTTGAAGCAGAGTTGATTCGGCGCATTTCGTAAGCATTTAATTACATTTGCAATAAAAGTGTCGCTACTATTTTGCTCATAAAACTCAGTACCACTTTTACGGAATGTGTTCGCATTATCTTCGTCACCATTTTTTTTTATAGTGTGTTTTGACAGTTGTTCGTGTAAAAAGTCGAACTCAGTATTATGGCCCTTTTAGGCGGCACATTATGATCGTACTCATCGTGTGCACGTGTTGATAACAGCTTTTGCCATAAACGGTACATCGATTTTTCTATAATTTGATTTTGCTTAATTTTTCATTCCTTACTTCTCATTTTATAACTTTATGTGGTATAGAACGTTCTTTTCAATAGCTGTCATTAAATGATTACGCTAATCAATAGACGCAATTCATCAAAAAAATCAAATTATTTTGATTTTTCAGCCATGACTGATGGTTATGTGTACATTCACCAAATCTATTACAATGATTATGAATCTGATGTGCCATGTAAACAGGCCATAACAATTATCGGGTCTCAAAAATCAACTTCTAAACAATTTTTCGTAAATCGATTTTCGATTTTTCGCACTATTTCAGATGGAACGAGTATGAAAGAGAATAGAAGATTAAATTAAAGAAAAAAATTAAAAAAAACTTAAAAACTTTTTACAAAAGAGAAAAGTTTAAGTTGAAATATCGAAAGCAGAAGAAAAACTATTGTGAAGATAAATACATCAATTTATGTACACATTTCAACGGTTACATAGAATCGGAAAAATAGAACTTAGAACGCAATTTTTTCATAAGACGAACTCTAAGTGTGTGTTCAAATAGAATAAAATAAAAAAATTATCTGGGAACAGAAGGAAAACTAGCAGCAACGCACAAGAATAAAATTCAAGAAAAGTACAATAATAAAGCTGTCATAATAAACTTAACAAAGAATTAATTTACATTAATTGCCTTGTTTGTATTTGTGAGCGAGAGTGATAGAGACAGAGAAGGAGAGATCAATATGTTGTCGTGCAAATGCCTAAATTTTATTGCTTCCACTGCCAATCAATCGCAGGGATCAACCCCTGCCTTATCTTTAACAGATGCTTTCCGGCAAGCATTTCTTCAGAAATATCCTCGAAATTTTGTATTCTATTCGCAATGTATGGATTTCTTCAAACAGGTATGTTTATTAAACTAAGTGATCGTAGACTACTAGTTTGACTATTTCTTATGTAAACAAGCGTATTTTCAAAAGTCCTCTAGACTTTTTTGTATTGAATATGTTGACACAGAAAGCGGGCTTACGTACCAGTGGTGGTCAAGAAGTACTTCTGGCTAAGGACTGCTTATACTACAACATCATTAGAAGACATTTTTTTTCATAATTTTCATTAAACGTTTTTCCAGGATATGCATAGGTATTTAGAGTGACAATCTCATTTAAATATTTTTGTATGGCGAGAATCGATTCCAAAAAAACATTGGTGATCCTTCTGGAATGAGTTGTTTTCAAGTCAACATAACCAAACAAATGTTATCAAAAAGATTAAAAAATAAAGCCAAAGATAATAAAATTTCGTCTACAACACTAAGACCAAAAAAAAGTCATTACTTAGTATCTGCTATACATGGTGGCTTATCTAGAGATTGCATAACTTTTCTCGGGCCAATTTAATTAGTTATAGAAGGTAAGGGAGGCTCATTCTGGGGCACCAATATTCTCCTATAGCACTTATGGATTTAGATTTTTTCTAAGGTTTCCTTCCGAATAACCCAACATTGCTTTATTTGCTTTTGCAAGTACCCTTGTTTCCGTTCCCTCCAAAATCACAGGTATTATCAGTGTTTTGTAGCCAAGTTTTGGTCGGCCGAAAGGTGGGTTTGCTCTTGAACTTCTCACTTATGATCTATAAGGTAACCCATACATAAAACTTTTTAAATTGTAAATCAAGCTCAGCTAAAAACATTTTTAACGACCAGCTCCGATTGAGTCATGTGCAAGAAGTTTTGACTATCTTTAACATTCTTTACCATAGTATGGGATTAAACAGATTTCTTGAGCATCTAAATAAAAAAAGTGTATGTGGACTTCTGTTATGACCTTCAATTATATACTGTTTTTCAGATTTTAATTTGATTTATTTGTTTGTTTTAACATACAACAAGATTAGAAAAATCATAAAGTTAGACTATGCGAAGTAACAATGGTTAAAATAATTATTCACACTTTCGCCTGAACATGAAAAGAACATTCGTCTAAAGAACCTGGGAAATTCAAACTCAGGTGAAGGAATTTCCAAGATGTTCCCTAATTTTTACTGATTCCTCAAGCGAATGTTTGTGGCAAGTGCACAAAATACCTGCGTTACCCTGAATCTTACTCAGCCTTTTTGAATTATTCGCTGCCATTATATTTTTAGTAAACAGCAGTTTAAAGAGATTGAAAATATTAAATTTAAATAGCTATACACCCTAGTGTTTGTTTATTCAATTATATAATCGCTAATACTTCTTTAAATGCAAGTAGTTTACTATGCGCTTTGCTTTGTAGGCGTCCATTATTAATTTGAAAACTTGCAATGTCCATATAACTAACTATCAGTATGAAACTACAACACCTCGCCATACTTATTTACCTTCAATTACTTTTAGTTTTTAATTGTTGTTTTTCTGTAAGTAAATTTCGATTACCTTTAGAATAGATGCCTACAAGTACTACTGTACCAAAAAATACAACATTTGCTATTCTATATCTTTTTTATGTTTATATGTACATATTATACATGCATATATGTACATACATGTTTAGGTCTACATTTTTTATTCCCATATTTTTAGTTAAGCGTCATAGTAGTCAGTGATTGCAGCCGTTTCTATCAACATTTGTCGAATGTGTACCACACCACTCTTGAGGTTATCAAACAAAAAGGCACACAAACATTCATTTTGATATTAATCAAATTTGTAACAGAACAATTGTTGCAAATATGTACTCAGTATTAGAGTTTTGTTTGTTTTGTGGTCAAAATATAGGACTTGGCCACTTCAGATTCCTACTGTAGTCCACGGGATAGCTATGATCATCATACGGACTGGTACTTTCAGCTTCGATCTGTGTGGTGTTCATCGTTATCACGAGAAGTTTCCAACCCATGGCAGCCGTTTGTACGTACCGAATTGATCCGTTGAAGTCCTTCATCGGCAAGGGCTGCCGCCTCAGTGTATAACACACTGCTACAACAACAAGAAGCTTAGCTGGAAGATTGGTTGCGGATAGTGTTATAGAGTTTATTCTCAGTGATAGGTCAGGCGACACTTACTCTTGCTTAAACACTGAACGCCTATGAAGCTCGATATAACAAGGCGAGTTATTGACATTTTTAAATAATCAATGGCCATCACGTTCCTGCGGTTATGGGTATGTCTAAAGCAGAACGAACTTGCTCACCCACGAAGACGACGACTATAGACCATAGTTAAAGGAGAATTAAGATAATCTAGGCGGGGAAAATAAAATTTTCTCCATGCACGAAATTTTAATAATAAAAAATTCATAAAATGTTCAAGCATGATTTGACGAATATCGACACCTTGGCAAGGGGGGTCATCATTATAAATCTTAATGTTTGGGAGGCTTCAAAGTTCGTACACTGGCAGGTCGTATTTATCTCGAAGAAATTGCGAAAGTACCTCTATAAAATGAATACAAAATTAACCAAGTTCGATACTTTGCTCTATTAGCTGCCTAATTCCCAACGATGGCAACCGTACATTTTTGCCAGAACTTCATGGGTTCAAACCTTGTCCTGGCTCAGCTAATTTTTTTTCTTAATCTCTACATTTTTGTAATTTTTTCACATTTTAAAACATACATAGGTATTTTTATTTCGAGCATGTTAGAAAGTCGTTCCGCCCTAATGTACAAACATAGATATGAACAAAAAGCTCTCACATGCGTAGAGTAAAAGAAACGTGCTATTTTAATTATTAATCTCATGTTTTTCGATTTCCACCATCTATAATTCTGTTTGCAGTTCTGCCAAATAGGAACAACAAATTTACATAACTACATATATATGTATGTGTATATACGTATGTGGGCATGTGTATATGTATATACAAATATATATGGGGTATCTTTAGCGACATATGAACGTCGTCTACCAACTCTTGTTTACGTTTTATTTTTTATTTTGCTTATTCTCAACGAATAATTTGTTTATTTTTGTATTTAATGATCGCTTTCTTTTTAAACTTTTCTGTTTTTCATACACACATACATACATTTATATGTAGATATATTTATATACATATTTACTTTTGAATTCAATTGTGTTTTTTAGTAGACTTAATTATTTACGTTTTTTACGGTTTAATTTAGGGTGTATTCGACAAAACATGTAGTGGCGTAATACAAATTTAAGTTCAGATTTTAAAGGCCGAGGGCGGCGAATAGAGCTGTCTCAAAGATACAATGTGTAGAGGCCTTAGTAAGGAGTAAAGGGGGAAACAAGGCAATATGGTAGTCATTCGAAGTGTAGAAAATTCTGGCGTAGTCAAAAATAAGTTGCTGCTTAAGTAAAAGGGCCCCAGATATAGTATGGCGCAAAATTCTGCAAACGACCAATTTGTTAATAGACGCCGGACAGTGGTCTCAACAATTTGTCTAACCACCTAGTCGAGAGTCATTAAGTTTAGCTACACTGTGGGAGTGGTCCATAGTAAATCTGTGCTAACTTACTATTAACTTTGTCCTATAGTAAGTCAGTACTACTGTCAAATTATACCCAAGCCCATGCTTTTTGCTAAAGACATTTTATGTGACCTTGTCATTCAGAAGTCAATAGTGATATTTTCAATACTAAGTCGTAAATATAATAACTTACTTACTAAAAGATGCATTACGGCAGGCTTGGGATCTGTTGATTTAAAAGGATGGGTCACCAGAGGGAAGAATGTTCCATTTACAGAATTTACAGAAAGCGCAAAATACCTGGGTGTTTCGCTGGACAGGAAACTGAACTTCAAATCCAACATTTTGGAAAGGGCAAGAAAGGTCACTCTTGCCCCATACACCTGCAAGAGAGCCATTGGAAAAAGTTGGGAATTTAGACCGCGTGTCATGCATTGGATCATGTGGTGGCCACGGACACTGTGTTATACTTGATACAATATCCGATGTTCCAGGCAGTGTGGATTATACCCTACCTGAGCCGCTTTTTGATAAAAATTTCTGTACCCCTATTCCTGATAGAACCGATTGGAACTACGCTATCCCTGGTAACAGAAGTAACATAGACTTCTATACGGATGGCTCCAAACTAAACGACCAGGTGGGCTTTGGGGTGTACTCTAAAGATCTAGAACTGGTCATATCGAAGAGGTTACCCGACCACTGCAGTGTGTATCAAGCAGAGATCCTTGCAATTAAGGTAGTGGTGGAATGGCTTAGATATAATGTCATTACGACGATTGGCAAACATATTTTCTCAGACAACAAAAACCGCCTTCGATTGTCGCAGATCTCTCAACAAGATGGCTAAACAGTTCAACATTCACCTGTTCTGGGTGCCGGGCCACAGAGATATCCCAAGGAATTCTAAAGCAGACGAGCTTGCGAGACTAGGATACTATATTACACACTCCAGGGACACTGGAATCTGTGGGTATGCCTCTAGCGAGCCCGAGTGTTCTCTAAGCTAAGTTTTCATGACCATGACCAGGTAACGAATGATAGATGGTTACAAAGAGGGGGGCTGTGAGCATTCCAAAACTATGTGGCCTCATCTAGACTTGAAAAGGTCTATTGCTTTGCTGTCATTGGCTAGAACAGACGTCTCAATCATTGTGTCCGTCATGACAGGTCACTTTCTAATCGGAAAACATGCTGACAGACTGAAGGTTGCCAGCAACGACTTTTTTAGAAGCTGTAGGGACATCGAGGAAGAAGAGACTATAGAACACCGTCTGTGTGTGTGTCCCGCACTAGCAGTTAGAAGAAGTTCCACTTTAGTTTCTCGTTTCTCTGAGAACCTGTCTGATTTAGCGGATGGGAACATTTGCAAGTTACTGGGTTTTTTAAAGCGATCTGAATGGCATTTGTCAAGTTCTTTGAATGTTTTTTTGAAATAGAAAAACACCACCTTCAAAATTTCAATCAAATCGAGTAATAATTGCACCCTCCAGAGGCTCAAAGAGTCAAGCTGGGGGATCGATTTATATGGCAGCTACATCAGGTTATGTACCAATTTACATCCTACTTGATACAGTTGTTGTAAGTCCATACCAAAACGACATATGCAAAATGTCAACCATATTGGATAAGAAATGCGCCCTCTAGAAGCCCAAGTAGTCTAATCGTGAGATCGGTTTATATGGCGGCTGTATAAGGATGTGGACTGATTTAGACCATACTTGACACAGTTGTTAAAAGTCAAAATAAAACACTTCATCCAAAATTTCGGTCATATAGAATAAGAATTGCGCCCTCTAAAGCTCAAAAGTCAAGACCCAATATAGTTATATCCGGTTATGAACCGATTTCAATCATTCTTAGCATAAATGTTGGAAGCCATACCAGAACACTTCATTCAAAGTTTCAGCCAAATCGGATTGGGAATTGTACCCTCTAGAGGCTCATGAAGACAAATCGGGAGATCGGTTTATATGGCGGCTATATCAGGTTATGGGGTGATTTCAACCATACTTGGCACATTTATTGGGAGTCATACCATAACACTTCATGCTTAATTTCAGCCAAATCGGACAAGAATTGCGTCCTCTAAAAGCTCAAGACAGCTATATCAAAACACGGACCGATATGGCCCATTTACAATCCCAAAATTTCAAGAGTCTAGCTCTACTCCTTCGAAAGTTAGCATGCTTTCGACAGACGGACGGACGGACATGGCTAAATCGACTTAAAATGTCATGGCAATCAAGAATATATTTACTTTATTGGGTCTTAGACGCATATTTTGAGGTGTTACAAACGGAATGGCGAAATTAGTATACCCACCATCCTATGGTGGAGGGTATTCGAATTGTCAACTTGAAACCGAGCGTCATTCGGTGTTGCCACACTCGTAGTAGTGTTTTTGGTCGTCAAAGTTAAAAATTGTTAAGGTTAGGTAAGGTTGAAAAGAGGGTGCAGATATTAATCCGCCCCATGCCGCTATGGACATACACCTAAGCCAGTAATCGGTTTGTTGTGCGCTCTTATAACTAACCTGTAACGTACGCTTGTTAAATTTGCAAAATTGTGTTTTTTTTTACACAACACAACCGGCGCCATGATCAATTTCAAAACAATTGAGAAAATTAAGAAAAAAATATGATTAAACATATTTTGTCAGCTGTCATATAAACAATAGGAGCGTTCGGGTACTTTTCCAGTAAAAAATAATGTTACTTTCTTTTGTAGCTACGTTCATATTAGTCAAATATTTGACCCAACTTTTTTTTTTATCATTTTGTCCCAAAATAAATCAAATTCGTATATTCTTGATTTGTATCCACATTAGACACATTATTTGACACGTTTTGTTTGTCCAAAACAGGGCGAATTTCGCCCTACATTCGATTGCTTCCTTGCAAGTAAACATAAATTTGACATAAAATCGAATGTTAGTATTGTGAATAGGTGTGAAAGATGTTGACAATTTGTCAACTTTGACAATAGGTCTGTTCGCGTACTACTCCAGTAATTACCATTTGTCAGTAAAAGTTTGCAGGAGAGAAAGAATGCATTTTAGTCTTTTTTATTTTTTATTTTATTTATTTGCTCAAAATTAGCCAAGCCCTAAGACCTTATTTGGCTAATGGACTAAATTTAGTTAACATATTATAAACACTTTTTTCTTAAGTATACATATTTAGGGATGAATGATTTATTTGAACTCAACAGCTGTCTCTAATAAAACAGCTGTTCAATGCTGAAATTTTCTGCTGGGGAAAAACCTCTAGTAGAAATTTGCAAGCTCTCAATTACCAAATCCTCAAAATTTAGCTATTTCCCGCTCTCTTCTTCTGGCAAAAAAAGCACGCGATTTACTTCCAGTAACAATCTGTGCAAATTTGCGGAAATGTTTGAGTACACGAACGCACCTAATGTCAACATAAATGTTGACGAAAGTGGCAACTAGGGGAAAGACTTCCTCAGGGTATTGGCAAAATTAGCTGGAGAGGTGTATACGCACCCAATATAACTGATACCATGAAGGCGGCTGCATCTGCCAGATCACAAGATCCGCCACTGTTTTACTTTTACACACTAATAGATACAAAACAATACATAGACTCTTTCTTTCAGAAAAAATAATTGATGATAAAAACAATAACAAAGTTTTAAATTTATTTACGATATTTTTAGGCTATCGGCCCAGTGTCTGATTTGGCTATAAATTCGATTAGTCAACGTGATTTAATTTATAGTCTAACCTTGGATATTTCCGAGCTTGGTCAAACATTACAAACTTGGCAACTTAGCATCTGTAGCAACTGCAATGTTGTCCTTTGCGCCAAGCGTGTTGGCGACTCTGCCAACACTCAGCAACAGGTTACCCCAATGTATCTGATAAATTGTGGCATACTAACCAATAATGAGGAATTGTCACAAAAAAGAGCTGACAAATCTTTCTCGGAAACTTTTGGTATTCTAATAATGGATCATCCTAAAGTGGAGGTTTCTTCGATTAACCAAACCCCGTCAAGTACTTTGCCCCTTGGCTCATTATCGGCATCTTTTGTGACCGGTGGCGGCATAACAACCCATTTGGATTCGAAACAGTTACGCCTCAGACAGTTGCAATCGTATTTGCAACAACGTCTGCAGAGGGAAATTGCTGAAACGGACGAACGCATACAGCGTTATACGGAACAACAATTTGCTTTATTGAAAAGTTTCCGGGAAAAATCTGAACAGGACTATCAATTGCTTGTATCCCTTATTCAATGTATACCGGAACAACAAGCCAATGAATGGTTAGACCGTCAACCTCCCAATTTGGATGTTAGTAATAATGGTGGCAGCTTACCTTATGGTGCTTCTCGTAGACGCAACACCATATCCAACCGAAGAGATTTAAATACCACAGCTCCGACAACTCCAACGACAAGCCAACCGCCGTCTAACCTTTATCCCGGGAATAAAGAGAGCAATAGCATGAAGTTGGCAACCTCTGAAGCAGGCCCTGCTTTATCGTTCACTAGTGCCATAGTTACAAACACTAATCGGTCGGCATTAGGGGAAGCCAGCACAAATATGGTTACAACTGTAGCATCTCCGCCATCATTGAATACGACCACGGCTAGTTCCGCCGCTGTTGGTAACGTCGTAAGCAGCTCAATTTCTAATCGTAAAATGTCAAACTTTGACACTCCGCCCGCCACACCTGAAGCTACTCCCATGAGTGTGGGTAATAGCCCCACATTCCGTCAGCAGCAGCAACAACCACAACAAACGATTTCGTTTGTTGGTCAGCAGTCCTTTCAACAACAATTCCCAACTCCCACAGTTGAAACAGCTGACGATTGCCTATTCGAATTGGAAGGTGTTGACGGAACCTTTACCGGCGGAGCTGGTAATGTCACATACGTAAATTCATCTGTGCATCTGCAAAACCCGCCTTCGCCGCTGCGTCAGCAACAAAATCAAAATGTGCCACATCAAATACTGCCAGTTTATAGTAGCTTTCAACAACGTGCATCGTTCCAAGTAGCTGATAGTAATCAAATGAGTGATTTGGATGAAAGTGATGGTGCTGAAGAGGCGGAAGGTAAAAAAAGAAATTATTTATGTGAAAACAACAGGAAAAAAATTTTTATTGGAAATTAAACTCCAATACATGTTGACATCTATTATGTAATTTTATATATTTTTCTTTTTCAGATGCGCTGGACTTAGATAGCTCAATGCCCATTGCTATGACAGCAACCCCGCAAAGGCGTGTTAATGCCTCGAATATGGTAAATTTCGCTAAAAGTTTACCTATAGAAATAGCAAATTCACCTCTTGCGAATGCTCGTAGTTATATAGCATTGGACTCTGATGAAGATGTAAGTATTTTCATTCATTAGCCATATACTTGAGAAGATATGTATGTTATTGAAACAATTGCCCGTACTTGTTTTTAATTTATTTCAAGTTTTAACATAAACAAATTTGCAATACTACATAAAATTGGACATTTTTTCTCCAATTTCAAACGCAAAGCTTTAGGGTGTCTTCTATAACTTAATATTTTCATAGACATTTTAGTCATCCCTTTTGCCTGTATTTCCTCCGAATAATTGAAGAAAATACTGAATTTTGGAGAAAACTTTTTGTTTAGTATTTTCTCCAAATTCTTAGTGGGCTACATACAGCCCATGGTAAAAAATTTCACAAAAAATCTAAAGTTTTTTTTCTAAGAAATTTTATATTCCAAACGATTGGACGCAGTGTATCGAATCGAGGGCTGCATGGTTCGGTTCGGAGTAAAATTTCAAAAAAAAAAAAAAAATCGGAGTAAAATTTCAAATAATTGAATTTGATACAGCGTTTTCGAAGCAATATTTTTGTTATATATTTTGTCCAATCTTTTAAAAAGCTATAAGGGAGATCTGCAAGAAAATGAGTTTTCGAAACGAGTCTACGTAAATAAAGCATTTTGGCATCAACATTTTTGTCAAATAATTTTTCAAATTTTTAATAAGCTATACCCCTGGTCAAAAATTGCACAAAAAATCGAAAGCGAGATTTTCAGAAAATGAGTATTTCAAACGATTTTTCGTAGCATTTCAAATTTCCCGAACTTCGAGAAATTAAACGAGATACAGCGTTTTCGGAGTAAAATTATTGTTTAATATTTTTTAAAATTTTTAATGGGCTATACCCGATTGTCGTATTACAAATATTCTTCGCAGTGTCCTGAATATACGCCTGTGTTTTGTTCTCCTTACCTCGAGAAATTGAACGAGATACAGCGTTTTCGGAGTAAAATTTTTGTTTAATATTTTTTAAAATTTTTAATGGGCTCTACCCCATAGTCGAAAATTTCACAAAAAATCGAAATTGAGATTTCTGAAAAAATGATTTGTCCAAACGGTTATACGCAGCATCCCAATCGATGGCTGTGTGTGGTTTTATGAACTTTGAGAAATTGAGTGAGATACCGCATTTTCGGAGTAAAATTTTTGTTTTATTATTTTTGCAAATGGTCGTATTCCAAACGATTCTTCGCAGAGTCCCGAATCAAAGGCTGTGTTTGATTCTCGGAAATTCGAAAAATTGAACGAGATACAGCAATGTCGGACTAAATTTTTTTTAAATATATTTTTAAGTTTTTAATGGGCCATTCTCCGTAGTTAAAAATTTCGCAAAAAATCGAAAGTGAGATTTCTAAGAAAATGAGTATTCCAAACAATTCTTCGCAAAATGTGTGGATTTCTGAACTTTGAGAAATTGAATGGTGGTTTCAAATTTCTCAATTTGAAAATTGAAGGAAATTACGACAATTTCAAACTCACATAGATGATGTTTTTCACAATTTTCTTGATATCATTTATGCGATTTTGAGCTTGTTTTTTGAGCAAACAACACATGAGTTACGCTAATCCTCGTTTTGTGCATAAACTTCAAAGCTGCATATTCAGTTCAAAAAAATTTTTCGCATCAAAAATTTAACATTTTGGTAAGTTTACCAAATCCCTGGCTCCACGAAAAATCCATTAAAAATTGAAATTTCACTTGTAAAACTTAAAATGGCTGTATCTCCTAAACTATGCGTCATAGAGGGAAAATGGCCATAATTCGTGACTCCATCAAAAATCCATTAAAAATCTAAATTTCACTTGGAAAACTTAAAATGGCTGTATCTCCTAAACTATGCGTTGTAGAGGGAAATAAAAAAATAAAATGTTAAATTTTTTAGAATTTAGTTTATTTAACGAGTTTTCAAAGCAAACTTTTAAGTATTGCTTCATCCGGCACCATTATTTAAAAAGATTTTCTTCACGAATCCAATGGTGTTTTCAGAATTTCGAAATTCGAAAACCTAAGGAAGTTACGACAATTTCAAACCCACATAGATGATTTATCCATTTTTTGGATATCATTTATGCGATTTTGAGCTTGTTTTTTGAGCAAACAACACAGGAGTCGCGCTAATCCTCGTTTTTTGCTTTGAACTTCAAAGCTGCATATTCAACTCAAAAAATTTTTTCGCATCAAAAATTGTAAATTTTGGCAAGGTTACCCCCTTTGCTAAAAAATTGCAAAAAAAATAAAATATTAAATTTTATAGAATTTAGTTTATTTAACGATTCGTCTTTGAATTTCGAACTGCGGAATGCTTTAACATTTTCGAAATTCGAAAAAATGATGGAGCTACGGCGTTTTCGACCTTAAAAATGGCCTTAAACATTTTAGGCCAAAAATAAATTGATTTTTGAGATTTTTTTCAAAGAAAACTTTGAAATATTGCTACACCCGGCACCATTACGGAAAGGGATTTTCTTCACGAATCCAATGGTGTTTTCAGAATTTCGAAGTTCGAAAACCTAAGGATGTTACGACAATTTCAAACCCACATAGATGATTTATCCATTTTTTGGATATCATTTATGCGATTTTGGGCTTGTTTTTTAAGCAAACAACACAGGAGTTGCGCTTATCCTCGTTTTTTGCCGTGAACTTCAAAGCTGCATATTCAACTCAAAAAATTTTTTCGCATCAAAAATTTTACATTTTGGCTAGGATACCAAATTCCTGACTCCACGAAAAATCCATTAATAATTGAAATTTCACTTGGGAAACTTAAAATGGCTGTATCTCCTAAACTATGCGTCATAGAGGGAAATGAAAAAATAAAATGTTTAATTTTATAGAATTTAGTTTATTAAACGATTCGTCTTTGAATTTCGAACTGCGGAATGCTTTAACACTTTCGAAATTCGAAAAAATTATGGAGCTACGGCGTTTTCGACCTTAAAAATGGCCTTAAACATTTTAGGCCAAAATAAATTGATTTTTGAGAGTTTTTTCAAAGAAAACTTTGAAATATTGCTTCACCCGGCACCATTACGGAAAGGGATTTTCTTCACGAATCCAATGGTGTTTTCTGAATTTCGAATTTCGAAAACCTAAGGAAGTTACGACAATTTCAAACCCACATAGATGATTTATCCATTTTTTGGATATCATTTATGCGATTTTGAGCTTGTTTTTTGAGCAAACAACACAGGAGTTTTTTTTTGGCAAGGTTACCCCCTTTGCTAAAAAATTGCAAAAAAAATAAAATGTTAAATTTTATAGAATTTAGTTTATTTAACGATTCGTCTTTGAATTTCGAACTGCGGAATGCTTTAACATATTCGAAATTCGAAAAAATGATGGAGCTATGGCGTTTTCGACCTTAAAAATGGCCTTAAACATTTTAGGCCAAAATAAATTGATTTTTGATAGTTTTTTCAAAGAAAACTTTGAAATATTGCTTCACCCGGCACCATTACGGAAAGGGATTTTCTTCACGAATCCAATGGTGTTTTCAGAATTTCGAAGTTCGAAAACCTAAGGAAGTTACGACAATTTCAAACTCATATAGATGATTTATCCATTTTTTGGATAACATTTATGCGATTTTGAGCTTGTTTTTTGAGCAAACAACACAGGAGTCGCGCTAATCCTCGTTTTTTGCCATGAACTTCAAAGCTGCATATTGAAAATTTTGGCAAGGTTACCCCCTTTGCTAAAAAATTGCAAAAAAAAATAAAATGTTAAATTTTATAGAATTTAGTTTATTTAACGATTCGTCTTTGACTTTCGAACTGCGGAATGCTTTAACATTTTCGAAATTCGAAAAAATGATGGAGCCACGGCGTTTTCGACCTTAAAAATGGCCTTTAACATTTTAGGCCAAAAATAAATTGATTTTTGAGATTTTTTTCAAAGAAAACTTTGAAATATTGCTACACCCGGCACCATTACGGAAAGGGATTTTCTTCACGAATCCAATGGTGTTTTCAGAATTTCGAAGTTCGAAAACCTAAGGATGTTACGACAATTTCAAACCCACATAGATGATTTATCCATTTTTTGGATATCATTTATGCGATTTTGGGCTTGTTTTTTAAGCAAACAACACAGGAGTTGCGCTTATCCTCGTTTTTTGCCGTGAACTTCAAAGCTGCATATTCAACTCAAAAAATTTTTTCGCATCAAAAATTTTACATTTTGGCTAGGATACCAAATTCCTGACTCCACGAAAAATCCATTAATAATTGAAATTTCACTTGGAAAACTTAAAATGGCTGTATCTCCTAAACTATGCGTCATAGAGGGAAATGAAAAAATAAAATGTTTAATTTTATGGAATTTAGTTTATTAAACGATTCGTCTTTGAATTTCGAACTGCGGAATGCTTTAACATTTTCGAAATTCGAAAAAATTATGGAGCTACGTCGTTTTCGACCTTAAAAATGGCCTTAACCATTTTAGGCCAAAAATAAATTGATTTTTGAGAGTTTTTTCAAAGAAAACTTTGAAATATTGCTTCACCTGGCACCATTACGGAAAGGGATTTTCTTCACGAATCCAATGGTGTTTTCAGAATTTCGAAGTTCGAAAACCTAAGGAAGTTACGACAATTTCAAACCCACATAGATGATTTATCCATTTTTTGGATATCATTTATGCGATTTTGGGCTTGTTTTTTGAGCAAACAACACAGGAGTTGCGCTAATCCTCGTTTTTCGCCATGAACTTCAAAGCTGCATATTCAACTCAAAAAATTTTTTCGCATCCCAAATTGAAAATTTTTGCGATTTTGAGCTTGTTTTTTGAGCAAACAACACAGGAGTCGCGCTAATCCTCGTTTTTTGCCATGAACTTTAAAGCTGCATATTTAACTCAAAAAATTTTTTCGCATCCAAAATTGAAAATTTTGGCAAGGTTACCCCCTTTGCTAAAAAATTGCAAAAAAAATAAAATGTTAAATTTTGTAGAATTTAGTTTATTTAACGATTCGTCTTTGAATTTCGAACTGCGGAATGCTTTAACATTTTCGAAATTCGAAAAAATGATGGAGCTACGGCGTTTTCGACCTTAAAAATGGTCTTAAACATTTTAGGCCAAAAATAAATTGATTTTTGAGAGTTTTTTCAAAGAAAACTTTGAAATGTTGCTTCACCCGGCACCATTACGGAAAGGGATTTTCTTCACGAATCCAATGGTGTTTTCAGAATTTTGAAGTTCGAAAACCTAAGGAAGTTACGACAATTTCAAACTCACATAGATGATTTATCCATTTTTGGGATAACATTTATGCGATTTTGAGCTTGTTTTTTGAGCAAACAACACAGGAGTCGCGCTAATCCTCGTTTTTTGCTTTGAACTTCAAAGCTGCATATTCAACTCAAAAAATTTTTTCGCATCCAAAAATTGAAAATTTTGGCAAAGTTACCCCCTTTGCTAAAAAATTGCAAAAAAAATAAAATGTTAAATTTTATAGAATTTAGTTTATTTAACGATTCGTCTTTGAATTTCGAACTGCGGAATGCTTTAACATTTTCGAAATTCGAAAAAATGATGGAGCTACGGCGTTTTCGACCTTAAAAATGGCCTTAAACATTTTAGACCAAAAATAAATTGATTTTTGAGAGTTTTTTCAAAGAAAACTTTGAAATATTTATTTATTTAACGATTCGTCTTTGAATTTCGAACTGCGGAATGCTTTAACATTTTTGAAATTCGAAAAAATGATGGAGCTATGGCGTTTTCGACCTTAAAAATGGCCTTAAACATTTTAGGCCAAAAATAAATTGATTTTTGAGAGTTTTTTCAAAGAAAACTTTGAAATGTTGCTTCACCCGGCACCATTACGGAAAGGGATTTTCTTCACGAATCCAATTTCGAAGTTCGAAAACCTAAGGAAGTTACGACAATTTCAAACTCACATAGATGATTTATCCATTTTTTGGATAACATTTATGTGATTTTGAGCTTGTTTTTTGAGCAAACAACACAGGAGTCGCGCTAATCCTCGTTTTTTGCTTTGAACTTCAAAGCTGCATATTCAACTCAAAAAATTTTTTCGCATCCAAAAATTGAAAATTTTGGCAAGGTTACCCCCTTTGCTAAAAAATTGCAAAAAAAATAAAATGTTAAATTTTATAGAATTTAGTTTATTTAACGATTCGTCTTTGAATTTCGAACTGCGGAATGCTTTAACATTTTTGAAATTCGAAAAAATGATGGAGCTATGGCGTTTTCGACCTTAAAAATGGCCTTAAACATTTTAGGCCAAAAATAAATTGATTTTTGAGAGTTTTTTCAAAGAAAACTTTGAAATGTTGCTTCACCCGGCACCATTACGGAAAGGGATTTTCTTCACGAATCCAATGGTGTTTTCAGAATTTCGAAGTTCGAAAACCTAAGGAAGTTACGAGAATTTTAAACTCACATAGTTGATTTATCCATTTTTTGGATAACATTTATGCGATTTTGAGCTTGTTTTTTGAGCAAACAACACAGGAGTTGCGCTAATCCTCGTTTTTTGCCATGAACTTCAAAGCTGCATATTCAACTCAAAAAATTTTTTCGCATCCAAAATTGAAAATTTTGGCAAGGTTACCCCCTTTGCTAAAAAATTGCAAAAAAAATAAAATGTTAAATTTTATAGAATTTAGTTTATTTAACGATTCGTCTTTGAATTTCGAACTGCGGAATGCTTTAACATTTTCGAAATTCGAAAAAATGATGGAGCTATGGCATTTTCGACCTTAAAAATGGCCTTAAACATTTTAGGCCAAAAATAAATTGATTTTTGAGAGTTTTTTCAAAGAAAACTTTGAAATGTTGCTTCACCCGGCACCATTACGGAAAGGGATTTTCTTCACGAATCCAATGATGTTTTCAGAATTTCGAAGTTCGAAAACCTAAGGATGTTACGACAATTTCAAATCCACATAGATGATTTATCCATTTTTTGGATATCATTTATGCGATTTTGGGCTTGTTTTTTAAGCAAACAACACATGAGTCGCGCTAATCCTCGTTTTTTGCTTTGAACTTCAAAGCTGCATATTCAACTCAAAAAATTTTTTCGCATCCAAAAATTGAAAATTTTGGCAAGGTTACCCCCTTTGCTAAAAAATTGCAAAAAAAATAAAATGTTAAATTTTATAGAATTTAGTTTATTAAACGATTCGTCTTTGAATTTCGAACTGCGGAATGCTTTAACATTTTCGAAATTCGAAAAAATGATGGAGCTACGGCGTTTTCGACCTTAAAAATGGCCTTAAACATTTTAGACCAAAAATAAATTGATTTTTGAGAGTTTTTTCAAAGAAAACTTTGAAATATTGCTTCACCCGGCACCATTACGGAAAGGGATTTTCTTCACGAATCCAATGGTGTTTTCAGAATTTCGAAGTTCGAAAACCTAAGGAAGTTACGAGAATTTTAAACTCACATAGTTGATTTATCCATTTTTTGGATAACATTTATGCGATTTTGAGCTTGTTTTTTGAGCAAACAACACAGGAGTTGCGCTAATCCTCGTTTTTTGCCATGAACTTCAAAGCTGCATATTCAACTCAAAAAATTTTTTCGCATCCAAAATTGAAAATTTTGGCAAGGTTACCCCCTTTGCTAAAAAATTGCAAAAAAAAATAAAATGTTAAATTTTATAGAATTTAGTTTATTTAACGATTCGTCTTTGAATTTCGAACTGCGGAATGCTTTAACATTTTCGAAATTCGAAAAAATGATGGAGCTATGGCGTTTTCGACCTTAAAAATGGCCTTAAACATTTTAGGCCAAAAATAAATTGATTTTTGATAGTTTTTTCAAAGAAAACTTTGAAATATTGCTTCACCCGGCACCATAAGGGAAAGGGATTTTCTTCACGAATCCAATGATGTTTTCAGAATTTCGAAGTTCGAAAACCTAAGGATGTTACGACAATTTCAAATCCACATAGATGATTTATCCATTTTTTGGATATCATTTATGCGATTTTGGGCTTGTTTTTTAAGCAAACAACACATGAGTCGCGCTAATCCTCGTTTTTTGCTTTGAACTTCAAAGCTGCATATTCAACTCAAAAAATTTTTTCGCATCCAAAAATTGAAAATTTTGGCAAGGTTACCCCCTTTGCTAAAAAATTGCAAAAAAATAAAATGTTAAATTTTATAGAATTTAGTTTATTAAACGATTCGTCTTTGAATTTCGAACTGCGGAATGCTTTAACATTTTCGAAATTCGAAAAAATGATGGAGCTATGGCGTTTTCGACCTTAAAAATGGCCTTAAACATTTTAGGCCAAAAATAAATTGATTTTTGAGAGTTTTTTCAAAGAAAACTTTGAAATGTTGCTTCACCCGGCACCATTACGGAAAGGGATTTTCTTCACGAATCCAATGGTGTTTTCAGAATTTCGAAGTTCGAAAACCTAAGGAAGTTACGACAATTTCAAACTCACATAGATGATTTATCCATTTTTTGAATAACATTTATGCGATTTTGAGCTTGTTTTTTGAGCAAACAACACAGGAGTCGCGCTAATCCTCGTTTTTTGCTTTGAACTTCAAAGCTGCATATTCAACTCAAAAAATTTTTTCGCATCCAAAAATTGAAAATTTTGGCAAGGTTACCCCCTTTGCTAAAAAATTGCAAAAAAATAAAATGTTAAATTTTATAGAATTTAGTTTATTAAACGATTCGTCTTTGAATTTCGAACTGCCGAATGCTTTAACATTTTCGAAATTCGAAAAAATGATGGAGCTATGGCGTTTTCGACCTTAAAAATGGCCTTAAACATTTTAGGCCAAAAATAAATTGATTTTTGAGAGTTTTTTCAAAGAAAACTTTGAAATGTTGCTTCACCCGGCACCATTACGGAAAGGGATTTTCTTCACGAATCCAAAGGTGTTTTCAGAATTTCGAAGTTCGAAAACCTAAGGAAGTTACGACAATTTCAAATCCACATAGATGATTTATCCATTTTTTGGATAACATTTATGCGATTTTGAGCTTGTTTTTTGAGCAAACAACACAGGAGTTTTTTTTTGGCAAGGTTACCCCCTTTGCTAAGAAATTGCAAAAAAAATAAAATGTTAAATTTTATAGAATTTAGTTTATTTAACGATTCGTCTTTGAATTTCGAACTGCGGAATGCTTTAACATTTTCGAAATTCGAAAAAATGATGGAGCTATGGCGTTTTCGACCTTAAAAATGGCCTTAAACATTTTAGGCCAAAATAAATTGATTTTTGATAGTTTTTTCAAAGAAAACTTTGAAATATTGCTTCACCCGGCACCATAAGGGAAAGGGATTTTCTTCACGAATCCAATGGTGTTTTCAGAATTTCGAAGTTCGAAAACCTAAGGAAGTTACGACAATTTCAAACACACATAGATGATTTATCCATTTTTTGGATAACATTTATGCGATTTTGAGCTTGTTTTTTGAGCAAACAACACAGGAGTCGCGCTAATCCTCGTTTTTTGCCATGAACTTCAAAGCTGCATATTCAACTCAAAAAATTTTTTCGCATCAAAAATTGAAAATTTTGGCAAGGTTACCCCCTTTGCTAAAAAATTGCAAAAAAAATAAAATATTAAATTTTATAGAATTTAGTTTATTTAACGATTCGTCTTTGAATTTCGAACTGCGGAATGCTTTAACATTTTCGAAATTCGAAAAAATGATGGAGCTACGGCGTTTTCGACCTTAAAAATGGCCTTAAACATTTTGGGCCAAAAATAAATTGATTTTTGATAGTTTTTTCAAAGAAAACTTTGAAATATTGCTTCACCCGGCACCATAAGGGAAAGGGATTTTCTTCACGAATCCAATGGTGTTTTCAGAATTTCGAAGTTCGAAAACCTAAGGATGTTACGATAATTTCAAACCCACATAGATGATTTATCCATTTTTTGGATATCATTTATGCGATTTTGGGCTTGTTTTTTAAGCAAACAACACAGGAGTTGCGCTTATCCTCGTTTTTTGCCGTGAACTTCAAAGCTGCATATTCAACTGAAAAAATTTTTTCGCATCAAAAATTTTACATTTTGGCAAGGATACCAAATTCCTGACTCCACGAAAAATCCATTAATAATTGAAATTTCACTTGGAAAACTTTAAATGGCTGTATCTCCTAAACTATGCGTCATAGAGGGAAATGAAAAAATAAAATGTTTAATTTTATAGAATTTAGTTTATTAAACGATTCGTCTTTGAATTTCGAACTGCGGAATGCTTTAACACTTTCGAAATTCGAAAAAATTATGGAGCTACGGCGTTTTCGACCTTAAAAATGGCCTTAAACATTTTAGGCCAAAATAAATTGATTTTTGAGAGTTTTTTCAAAGAAAACTTTGAAATATTGCTTCACCCGGCACCATTACGGAAAGGGATTTTCTTCACGAATCCAATGGTGTTTTCTGAATTTCGAATTTCGAAAACCTAAGGAAGTTACGACAATTTCAAACCCACATAGATGATTTATCCATTTTTTGGATATCATTTATGCGATTTTGAGCTTGTTTTTTGAGCAAACAACACAGGAGTTTTTTTTTGGCAAGGTTACCCCCTTTGCTAAAAAATTGCAAAAAAAATAAAATGTTAAATTTTATAGAATTTAGTTTATTTAACGATTCGTCTTTGAATTTCGAACTGCGGAATGCTTTAACATATTCGAAATTCGAAAAAATGATGGAGCTATGGCGTTTTCGACCTTAAAAATGGCCTTAAACATTTTAGGCCAAAATAAATTGATTTTTGATAGTTTTTTCAAAGAAAACTTTGAAATATTGCTTCACCCGGCACCATTACGGAAAGGGATTTTCTTCACGAATCCAATGGTGTTTTCAGAATTTCGAAGTTCGAAAACCTAAGGAAGTTACGACAATTTCAAACTCATATAGATGATTTATCCATTTTTTGGATAACATTTATGCGATTTTGAGCTTGTTTTTTGAGCAAACAACACAGGAGTCGCGCTAATCCTCGTTTTTTGCCATGAACTTCAAAGCTGCATATTGAAAATTTTGGCAAGGTTACCCCCTTTGCTAAAAAATTGCAAAAAAAATAAAATGTTAAATTTTATAGAATTTAGTTTATTTAACGATTCGTCTTTGACTTTCGAACTGCGGAATGCTTTAACATTTTCGAAATTCGAAAAAATGATGGAGCCACGGCGTTTTCGACCTTAAAAATGGCCTTTAACATTTTAGGCCAAAAATAAATTGATTTTTGAGATTTTTTTCAAAGAAAACTTTGAAATATTGCTTCATCCGGCACCATTACGGAAAGGGATTTTCTTCACGAATCCAATGGTGTTTTCAGAATTTCGAAGTTCGAAAACCTAAGGAAGTTACGACAATTTCAAACTCACATAGATGTTTTATCTATTTTTTGGATATCATTTATGCGATTTTGAGCTTGTTTTTTGAGTAAACAACACAAGAGTTGCGCAAATCTTCGTTTTTTGCCATAAACTTTAAAGCTGCATATTCAATTTAAAAATTTTTCGCATCAAATTCCTCTTTTCTGTATTTTCGGAGTAAAATTTTTGTTAATATTTTTTCATAGTTTGGAAAATGAGTAATCCAAACGATTCTAAGTAGCGTCGCGAATCGTATTTGTATTTTATTGTATTTTGTATTTTAATAAGCGACATTTCCCAACGATTACTTTTATTCGGAATCGCATTAAACAGAATATCTCCTACCATTGAATTGAAACTTCATTCAGCAAGAATTGCGGCTATCGAAAGAGATAGATTTTCAGTGGAATTATTCCAAAAATGAGCTTATTAAAAAAAAAACAAGTTTACATATGGAGATGGCTACCATTTCGGATGATTCTTCATGGAGAGTTCGATAAAAGAGGAGTCCACTTAGAATTAAAATTCCTATCACCAAGTTTCCATGTTAAACTGACAACTTGAGCCCTTAATATTGCCAACAGTCAAGTCTGTTGATTTGTTCTTTTATGTGTTCCCTATAGACCCAAAAATAGTTAAAATTTTCACCGATGGTATCGAATATACTGTAGTGAAATTGGGGCACTTCATATCTTCAATATCTGAAAAGGGAAGGACGCTCCCTCTAACAAAATTTTCTAAATTTGGGGTGGGTTATCTTGAGTCAAAATGGGTAGATTGACCGAAAAGAACAATATGGTACTAAGAAGAAAGGTATTCGGGACTAAGCATCTGGGGACCGGGCCCGCCCGCAAAGAATTTTTGTTTTTTGGGAGTAGAGACAAATTTGAAACGCTTTTGGCTTTAGAACAAATAAAAAGCAATTAAAACATGCAGAGTGGGTGTCATAGAGAGAAACTATCCTAATATATGTTAAAAATCTATGTTTAAATGTTTTTTATGTCTGGTCTTTATAGCAATTTTAATCCATTGTTAATATATCTTTCATCTTATTTAGGAACTGGACAATAATGTTGATATTGCGGCCAGCATAAAAGCTTTAGCTAAAAGCGTTCATGGTGAAGCTGTGTTTGGCGACCTTCCAAGGCCACGTTTGCGTTCACAAATTTAAGCGCTATTGGTTTACAAAATCAAAGGAGATCTTTACTTTTTCAAATGTAGGTTAAGTTTTTTTTTTCTTTTACATTGACGAAGTTTTCTTTCTACAACAAATTATTAATTTTAAGCCACATTTTTTCTATTTTAATCTAAAATATTTGCCTTAAGCCTAGTTATGTATGTGTAAGAAGTATTTGTTAGCCTTTTTTCAAAAGCCCTTGATGCTTTATATATTTTTGGAAGTTTTCCCTAATTTTTTTCCAAGTTTGTTCGTAATGTTTTTTCTAGTTTTCAGTACTACTTTCGAAAAGTTTTTTGTCTTTTCAAGAATATAAAATTATCGTACAAAATTACTTAAATATCCACCCACTCCTCTATATTTTTCTCTTTCTCGCTCTTAAACGAAATTATTGAAAAAGTTATTAGAAAAAATATAACTACAATTATTAGAAATTTTCATTCAACTATGACGTAATGTAAACCTGTAAACTTCAGGAAAGCCACATGAGTTTGTTTCTGGCCAGTTTATTCGACTGGAAAACATTAGTTAAGGCTTCAAATATGTTTTTCTTTTGCTTGTAACAAAATATACCCAATAGAAGATGCAGGTAAGCGTTTTTTCAACCATCTCTAATCTTCAATTTGCATTTACAACTTTTCTCAAAAATGTAGGTTTATTTAACTAAAAATCAATTCATAATATTTTGCACGTCATGGGAAAGAGACTTATTTCTCTGTAAAGGCCTGGTTATGCTCTCGTAAACATGCCGTAAATGTAGGAAAACGTGTCAGCTGTTTTGTTTTGGCGTATGAATACATATGCAAATGATTACCGAACGTCTGTTGTCCGTAACCGGAAAGTAGAATTCAGTAAAAACTAAATTTTACGTTCCATTTTCGTCTCAGCTGACAATATTTGAAGCTTGAACAAATTTTAAAAACAAAAATTTTATTTGGAAAACTTCTTTTCTCCTATTTTATGATTTCTCTGCGGAATTTAACACAATATATTGTTAATAGTTTAGGTTGAATGGGTAGCCCAGCATGAAAAGGTGAGTTCACTCGGTGGCCAGTCTGACCTGCAGTGAAAAGCAAATGAAAAGTATGTGATAAAAAGAAATTACAAGAAGAGAGTAGGGGTAAGCGCAAATCCATGTCGTACAACTGGAGTCTATTCAGGGATTCCACAAATACCGCCAAGAACTTTCACCTCACTGTCCTAGAACCGACGGCTTTGAGGGCCGCCATACATGTATACTGATTTTCCCAGAATATCCTTTGCGGCTATCGTTATGGCACAGCCGCAAAGGCACTCGTCCGACAGTCTCACCGACGTCCCGATATTTTGTGTATCGAAGTATGGCCCCAATCTAGACCCTGTCTCCATCTTGGAGCTATCTATAAAGACCGAAGTATCATTCTCTTCAATCCCAGGATTTGCATCCCATTCCGCGAATCCCGAAAACACCCCAGCCTTGAGGCGTTACCCTTACCGGCCGCCTTCTGACTACGTTATCTCCGAAGTTCGCGTTAATAGGCCTGTCACGTAGCATACAGTCACGACCCCCGTGCGGTTCAGGGCGGGAACTGTCGACCCATCTCCTCCTCGCTATTGAGATTACGTTTAAATTTCGTAATATTTTTATGATATGTTTGAGAAAGTTTTTAAGCTTTTGTTCTATTAAAATTAGTTTTTGTTAAAAAGTTTGATAAATTCAAATTGAAGATGAAGGTCAATTGAAAAACCTACTAAACTGTGTTGTGTTTCTGGGTATTGACACGTCTGTTAAAATCGGGTGTTTTGTTAGCGAAATATATATACGCATACATACATATAAATAGTTATATTTAACATACTTTCATGTGTAATACATAAATGTGCAAATAAAGGGAATGCAATGATGTAGGAGGCATACATTCAATACATTACATAAAACAATTTTTTACAATCTTAGTTGTTTATCTTCTCTTAACCGATTAATGTATTCTGTAAACCTTAGCTCCATATTAGATCTTCCATTGTGTTTACCAACAACCAAATTTTACTTGGTAGTTAAATGAAAATGCAACTAAAAATACCCAATGTCTCTGCATTCACATTAAATAATTCGATAATTATATTGTTACGTATATGATGTGAGCATATGTCATTGCATTTCGGATTTCTACTTTAAACAAATGGAACCTACAGCATGAGGTATACAAATATAATATTTACATTTTATAAATAATATACATATATATATATATATGTTTTTTAAAATACATATTTGTCTAAAATATTTGGTGGTTTCATTGAAAAATTGAGAACGATGTCTAAGGTAAGAACGTGATTTGTCAAAAAGTTATCGAATTCGGGCAAAAAAAAAATTAATCGATCCGCCGATCCCATCTCAAAGGTAAACAAAGCAAATGGTGTGTGTTAAAAACCGTTTGCCAAATCTCGAAATGAGGGGATTGCTAAACCAATCCGCACTCCTAGTCCTTCTCACCCTTTTTTTTATAGGAAATGCATTATGGATAGACGCAAGACAGCTACTAAAGCGACTACATTGAAAATCAACGTCACTAGTGGAATACAAAGCGGAAAAATCAGTAGACGAAACAATTTCCTGCAAATTATCACGACTCAAAGCATTATAATCAACATATTCAAAGAACTGCAAAACATTAAGAACTGAAACATTAAGGGACACGAAAATAAACGCATGATCCGATATACTGGCACAAACAACCTGGTTAGTAACACAGACACAACTACGATCACTAACAAGAACAAAATCGAGTAAAGAAGTAGAATTATGTACAGCACTAAAGTTGTAACAAGAGAGTTGTGGACAATTGGCACATTAAGCAGCCTACGACTTTCGCGCACACTATAAGAAGACGACAAATCAAAAAGATTATTATTGAAATCTCCCAAAATTATGACGTCAGAGTATCTAACCAATACATCAGCAACTTCACTTTCAAATGCCCGAAAATTTCCCCGCAGAAGATATACCATACACCAACAAGAACATTTCTATTGTAGAACCAAGGAAAAGTTCTACAAACAAACATTCAACAATCCCACATTGACTACCACTAAAAACAACTTTGTACTTAATAGACTTAGAGACAAACAAAGCAACACCCCACCTCTCACACACGGATGACCATTTCATTTTAGCCAAGTTTCGAAAACACCTACTACACTTAACAAACTGTCAACAGCAGCATTTCTAATTTCGTTAATTTTAGATGACCTGTCAGAGAGGTTAAAACTGCGGCAATTATAATGCCCTACATTTAAATTATCACTATAAGCAAACAATGAGGAGCGAAAAAACGATTTATCGCACGCAATATTCATAACTAAAAACGCTCTAAAGGCTCAATGAAAAATTAATTGCTAAAACAAAAAAAAAAATGCAAAATAATAGAAATAAAAGACTAGTACGCACGGGATCCATTGGCAACGGTGCAGCCACATCTCCATTAGCGTTGCTTGGCTCAGCACTGCCAAATAATTGATCACATTCAGTCGCATTCACTGTTTTAACGTCACCATTCAGAAACGTAAGGCACATGTGGAGCCGGTGATCCTCGTCAAATTTCATTAGGTGAGCCAGCTCGTTACCGTCCATAGGACCGATCTACGTGGGAACATGATGAATAGTGTTTCATACCCATGGTAGTCGGTTGTACGTACCGGATTAACCCGATGGAATCCTTCGTCGGCAAGGGCTGCCGTCTAGGTGTACAACACACTGCTACAACAACTAGTGCTACCGTTGTGCGGCTAAAGTCGGAATTTCCGAACTTTTTGGAGTCAAATGACTTTTTGTAAAACCTTTTGAAAATTCTACTCTTCTGCGAATTTTTCTGCAAAAGTTTGACTTTCAATTGTTCAGCGTTACGAGTTTACGCTTTAGTTCCAACCCGATTTTCGAGGTATCTACCTCCTCCTTGTAGTCCAGGTGCATCTTTTTCAATTCTTACCAAGCTCCAGCCTATTATTTATTGAGAAAAAACCTGCAAACCTGGTTGTTGTAGCAGTGTGTTGTACACTGAGGCGGCAGTGTATATCGCCATCTGCTCTTGCCGATGAAGGACTTCGTCGGGACAATCCGGTACGCACAACCGGCTGCCATAGGATTGACGGCAAACCTGATGATAACCATTGGTTTTTTGAAAGCGCTAATTACTTACCTTGTCATATCAAGCATCATAGGCATTCAGTATTTAAGCAAAAGTCGGTTTCGCCGGCCTCACTCTAACACTCTACACTCGATCGCACTGATTGAGCGCGACTGCAGCTGCAGCTAGTGCGTATGGAGCATTCCACTATTCGCAACTTGTGGACGGGCCCCGTAGCTCCCAGATAAGCTTTTCGTGATAACGATAATCACCACATAGAACGGAGCTCAAGGTTCCAGTCTGCATGGTGCTTATAGTTATCCCCAGGGATTTGGAGTTGAGTGGAACGTGGAGCGGAGCGGGCCTATATTACCGAAGCGGATCAGTTTCCAATCTCAAAATTCGTTCCGCTCCGACAAAATAAAAAAGTTTTAATTTGTATTTTTTTGACTAGCGAACTTGTGATTTTTTTAAAAAAGTTAGCTTAAGTTAAATCGTTATCTTAACCAGTAAGGACTACATAATACACTACAACTATATGATACCGTAAAACTACCCTACAATTATGAATTCGGGCAGTACATATAATTATATGAGAGCTACATCATAATCTGCAGACTTTTTTTCGAACAGATCGTTTGAAAATTGTAGTTACTACGGCCTCATAAATGCATATCCGGCGATAAAAATATGCAGGAGATATATTTAAATCTGAACCGATTTTGATGAAATCTTGCAGATATATTAAGATCAGTTACAAAACAATCAAAGTCAAAATTTGTGCAGATCGGTTGAAAATTGTTGTTAATACGGCCATATAAGTGCAAATCCGGCCATAAAAATATATGGGAGATATATTGGATTGCCCAAAAAGTAATTGCGGATTTTTCATATAGTCGGCGTTGAAAAATTTTTTCACAGCTTGTGACTCTGTAATTGCATTCTTTCTTCTGTCAGTTATCAGCTGTTACTTTTAGCTTGCTTTAGAAAAAAAGTGTAAAAAAAAGTATATTTGATTAAAGTTCATTCTAAGTTTTATTAAAAATGCCGATTTTGATGAAATCTTGCAGATATGTTAAAATCAGTTACAAAACAATCAAAGCCAAAATTTGTGCAGATCGGTGGAAAATTGTAGTTACTTCAGCCATTAAAGTGCAAATCAGGGGATACATATATATGGGATCTATATCTTATTCTGAACAGATTTTGATGCAATCTTACAGATATGCTAAGATCAGTAACAAAACAATCCTTTTCAAATTTTATGCAGATTGGTTGAAAATTGTAGTTACTAGAGCCATTAAAGTTCAAATCGGGCGATACATATATATGGGAGCTATATCTTAATTTGAACCGATTTTTACCAAAATCAATAGCATTCGTCCTTGGGCCAAAAAAGTGATATGTGCAAAATTTCGTGATTGAGCAACAAATACAACCTGCACTTTGATTACAAGAATACATGGACTCACAGACGGAAATCGAATCAGAAAGTGATTCTTAGTCGATCGGTATCTTATCAATGGGTCTAGCTCTGCTCCTTCTTAACGTTGCAAATAAATGCACAAACTTAAAATACCCTGTACCACAGTAGTGGTGTAGGGTACAAAAAACGTAAAGACGTAAGTGTAATAAGGTTGGCAGCTAGTAGCAAAATTAATTTTGAAAAGTTTGCCAAAGTATAAAAATTGAGTGAGTGCTGAATTTTCATTTATCCCTAATTATAATCACGTAAATAGAAAACTACAATCCATTTCATGTAGTGGTTTTATTTAAGAACTCCTATAATGAAAATTTATGAAATTTTTACACTTCATTCGTGTGATAACTCAAATTATTTCAAGTAGTGTAAGGAAACTTGATATGCAGAGTAAAAGTTAATTTAAAAGTTAGTTAATACGCATAGTGAATTTTAAAATTCTTTTTTTATATATATTTTTATTTTGGTTGAGTTATATAGCAATTGATTTGGATACCTGGTAATAACTCCTAATGGATATGTTTTAAAACAACAACATATTTTCGTAATACAGGTGTATATACATACATATATACAATTGATAATCAATACCATGTATTTTTACAATCATGTCGAGGGAAGAATATTTCTCTAAAACAGTAGCAGGTTAATCAACCCAATCAGCATCGTTAGAATCATCGTCCTCATCTTCGGAGGCAATCTTTGTTCTCGCTACAGGTGGAGGAATCAACGAGGATAGTCTTGAAATTACCGGATTACCAGACGGTGTACTCGTGGTCGATGATTCGTTTTTACGAACATTATCCTGATTTTCTTTCGCCCCGGAAATGCCTTTTCTTCTCATCAATAATTTATTATGCAAATCAGTCATTAGGTCTCCTCCGGGACTAGGAGTATTTTTTCTTTGCTGAGTGTTTTGCGCTATCCCTGGATGGACACTGTTTTCACTGTTGTTGGATGTTATGGGTGCCGCAGCTCGTTTTAGGGGAGCTTTACCCATTCCACCGGCGTTGCGTATTGCCGCCATTAATTCAGACCGGGAATCTGCAGCAGCAGAATTAGCTGTAGATATGTTTGGTTTTTGTGCAGGTGGTAGGGGTGGTGGAGGTGGAGGTACCAAGTTAGAAGTCATCGGTGCCGGTTGTGGTGGTGGGGGAGGAGGCGGAGGTGGACAATCACCTAATTTGTCTGCAGTACTCTTAGATACTTGTTCAACATTAGATTCTTTTGAAGTTTGGCTACCTTTAGCACTCTCCTGCATCAGCTGATCTAAGTCGGGTAGCGATTCAACTACCAATCCTAGAGAAGGCGCAATCTTTTGTTTTGCTTCCTGCCCTTCGAAGCGCAAGTCATCTGCTATTCCCTGCAAATCTGGCAAATCCCATGGCAAATCTAACTCTGGAGCTTCAATCAGTTTAGGGGTGTATTTTAATCCACCTGATGGTGTAAGCTTCTCATTTCTGTGTGCTAACGAGTGGGGTGCTGGCTCTAGAACATGTTTCGATGTTGTCTGATTACTTGCAATGCTCTTTTGGTTTCGCTTGGTTCTTAGCAATTTAGCTCGCTTCCAGTTTTCGCGTTTCTCTGCATTTTCCTCCTCCAAACTGTATGGACTGTATTCACTGTTGAATAACAAAACGGATGCCACAGATCTTAAATCATTTGGCAAGACTCCCAAATCTTGAACTTGCTTAATATTTAATCGTTCTTTTTTCATGTTGTTGTCAACGCCAGTAGTTTGATCCGTTTCTCTGACATGGAAGAACACGAGCTTCTCATTTATGCTAGGTAAACTCAGGTCTATTTTAGATTTCACCTCGTAGCCTTCTGTTGCATTTTTTACTCCCTTAACCTCGTCACTTGTAATGCTTTTTTTAAAGGTTACTGGAATATCATCCTTGAAAACGTGATTAGCCGGAAAACGAGCAGGAGCGTATATATGGATAGCCTTACGAGTTCCTTGTAAACTTTTGATCTTCTCCTGTGATTTCTTTATGCGACTTTGCAACTCCCCCACCTTTGCATTATTTTGCTCAATTCTATTGTCGATGCACCGAAATATGGTGTTAATAGTATTTTGAAGACTATCCAAAGCATACGCTGCCTGGATGATAGTTTCCTCATGACGTAAGTCAGGTGGTACAATAGGAACGGTGAACATTTCAACTTCAACAATTAAAATTAAAACTGAAATACAAAATTACAGTCACAAAGAGTGTTCACTAATCAATATGCATATGCATCGCAAAAAATCGACTTTAATCGATGCTTGGCCTAGGCAAATTTATACAAGGTAAAGTCACTAACCGAACAACAACGAAATCATGTATGCAACCCTGTGGCTTTGGTGGCGTAAATTTCCATTGGGCTGTCAAATTTCTGTACACTGTCAAATTGACATTCCAGTTTTTATTTGCATTATCAAGTGTAGCAGCCACAAGATTAAAAGATATATGTAAGTCAGTTTTATGTCACGTTCTGTGACAAATAAGGCTAAGAAATGACAAGTAAAATATGAAAAATTATATAAAATCAAAGAAAATAAAAAATCGATGTACCGTTCTTGCCACAACCTGTAATCAACACATATACACGGTGAGTACGGCCATGATATGCCGTCTAAAAGGGCCATTATCATTTGGCACATAACGTGTTTTTCAATATCTGTCAATTAATGATTACACATTTCTTTGTAAACGTTAATCGATAGACGCCATTCATCGAAAAAATCAAATTATTTTGAATTTTCAGCCATGACTGATGGTTTTGTGCACATGTGATGCATACACCTTTGTTTCTACCAATACTATTACAATGACCATACATCAGATGTGCCATGTAAACTCTGCATTACTGGTAAGTTATCGATAACATGCAATTACAGATAATAAGAATAAAACAGCAATTGAAGAAAAAAATAAATATAATTCCCATTATTCAGTAATAATGAGGGAATCTTGGATAATTCCAGATAACACTTTATTTAAAATAAATTTTACTAGCGACTGACTTGTTACATAATTTAATTTATTTAGTTTTTACTGTTCTTGATCATATAGTATAGGAAATGTATCGACCTATTCCTACATTTTATAACAGCTGATCGAAACACCACTACCGAGAAATCTGCAATGCCATCAAAAAAAGAGGTGCTGCAATGCCACTTACCTTTAACAAAACAATTTCGATCTGATAAAAGAAAGTGTAGCAGTATGTTTGACTATATAGGTAAGTAAAATACATTGTTAATATCAAAACTGAAAAAAAATCTATCTATTTGGCAAACTATTTTTCAGATACATGCATTCAAATATTATGCGTGGTTGTTATAGCAGAGCTATCCAGGCGTCTATTCCTTTACCTAAGGGAAATACTTTGGTATACCAACTACTATGAGAGCACTGGAAGTGACCAATGGTGGATAATGGCTAAAAGGTGTTTCAGTGTGAATATTGAAACAATTGTGATTGTTATGTTGGTTGTGTTTGCAGCATTGGTTAGATTTGCTATGAATGCAAAATTTATTCTACCACCATTAGGATGGCTTTGTTATATACCATTATATTGGTTGCTTATCGGTGTCAACATTAGTTTCTCACATCTATCATATGCTAATTGGATACGACAATCTCATGGTTTGGATTATGCTGAAGGTAATTAATTTCGTAAATTTTAAATACTTAGTTGATTTTTTTTGGACCGTTGCTTTTACAGAGCACATCTCGTTAAAGGTTCTTTTTTTAATAAGTAGAAAGCAGTCCCAAAAAAATTTCTTTAAAAATTAGCCGGTTTATTTGATGGGTATTTATCACCGGAGGGGACAACTATGAGCACCACACACGGTAAGAACTTTGTGAGGTGTGGCTACCGTCCAGAAGCTGCGTATAGTGGAATGCTCAGCAGGAATTACTGCAACTGTAGTTGCAGCCATTATCGAGTGATAGTCTTAATGAGAGGGCCGGTCGGCACTGGCTCTGATTTAAATATTGAGTGACTGTGATACTCGATATGACAAAGCGAGTTATTAGCGCATTAAAATAACTAATGGCCATCATGTTGCCCCGCCATTTCTTTGATCGTTGTACCTTTGTTTGCTTATAACATTTAATTTTCTTATATTTTTATTGATTTTTGTCTTATAGGCATGGCATCTAACTATTTTCATGGATACCTTAAACTTACATTACCATCTCATACCGGGCATCTGGGCTTAAAAGAACGGATTGAGCTGTACGAGGCAAAGGAAAAGGTGGAGTTCGCCGTAAAGCGTTTAATTATTTTGGTGCCAAATACAATGTTTGTAAATTCACGAATCGAAAGTCGTATACTGACTAAGGCAGGAGTTGTGGTAAGTTAATTTAAGAATTAAAAAAATCCTTTCGAATCTCATATACCTCATGAAACGCATTTGACAAGTTCTTTGCAAATCCAATGAAAATTGTTTCAAAATTTAGCTCAATGATAATGGCCTTAATGCCGAAGTTTTATGAGGAGCTTTCCATGGCTGGAAAATGTTTTGATGTTATATCTACACAGAATTTCAGCTCATATGCGCATATTCTAACCCGAGATCCAGTTCGGTTCGCATATCTATTCTCCATTTAAAGTTATTCAAAAAATATGGGTTTTTTCTTGCGGGAATTCTCCTAATCCTACTGCAACTTAAGTTGTGCTAGGTCATGCCCGCTCGGTGGCGAAACAAAAAAGCGTAAAGCTGCCCAAAAAGTTATGGTAGCATATTCAACTTGGATTGAACGACACCTCCCCATAACAGCAATCCTTATTTACATATCCAGCAAACATTGCACTGTAGCAGTTTATAGACCGTTTTCCTTTTGATAGACAGTCTACATCATTAAAAGGCATTGAGAGCTCAAACGTAATCAAATGTTTACTCTAGATGGTGATTTTTCACACTGTTTCATGGGATATCATGAAAGAGTTCATCCCCAATTTGCAATATTATCTTGACCTAAAAAACTTTTTTTCTCTAATATCTAGCCTCTAGAGACGATTGTAAAGAACAGAGCTGGAGTCGAAAGGCCTTTTAAAAACGATGTTTATAAATTTACTGTGCCTATAAATGGAACTACATACTATGTCGCCTTGGAAGGTGCCACACCTATGTTGTCCTTCTTTGAAGCCATGACATACCAGCCATCCACCACTTGGCAAATGAAGGAAATGAAAAGAGAGATATTATTGAAATTTTATAAACACTTAAAGAAACTTTTGAAGGAATGGCCACCAACTGAGGATGAGGCAGAATTGGTTTTGTATAATGGTTGAGTATTTTCATTGTAGAAATATTGAATTATGCAAATGTTTAATTATATTTTTTTTACATTTGCAGCTTACAAAAGTAATGGCCAACCACAAGATGTTGGAGAAGTTTTACTTAGCCACATTACAAATATGTGGAATGAGGGGCGTTCATAAAATAAGCCTGTCTAGAAAACAATGCAACGAAGCTCTCTTTTTGCACTCAAAGAATATTGTTAACTATAATTTTTAACTTTTTTTGTGTTTTTTTTTTTTTAATAAACTAACAAAAAAATTGTGGGTGTTTCATTTTTTTTCAACAACCCAATATAATTTGATCGTTTTCCCCTTCCAACTCGTTTTCCTTATCGTTGACACCTTCCTCTTGCTTTAACTTGGCTTGCGCCATGGCTAGCATGCGCTTCTTCCATTTACCATAGTCTTCTATTTCGAAACGTTCTCTTTTGGACTCAGGGCAACGTTTCTCTTCTACTTTATCGCTTTCCTCCGAGTCTTGTACTTTCAATTTGTTGTCCATAGTGTTTTTGTAGTGTTTAGCAATTAGTTTTTCCCAACGTTGCTCTAACTGTTGGAACTGGGCGGGTCGAAGATTACTAAACGGCATTATCTTTGTCTTTGATATTTTCTTTTGACAGAGCTTACAAGCCATAAATACAGCCATACTTGCATACTGGGGATGAGTATCATCAACTTCTGTTTGTTCACTGGCGATGACTTTGCGATACAACTCCAACAATTCATCTGCTTTCTTTTTTACTTCTTGTAAACTTAATTGTATGCAAATATCATTTACGCCAACCAATTTGTTGAGATCCAATAACTTTTCAATCATACGTTTATTGTTTGTATAATGAGATTTTTTTAAGCCCGAAAGTTTCAGCGCTTGTTCCTGGACGATATAAAAAGTTTGATTACTTTTTTTCATTATATTTATGGCAATATACCTTATCAAATGCTATTCCCAGCATTGTAGCTGCTAGGTCGGCACATAAAACGATTTTGCCATATTCATTTATTTGGAGAGGTACATTGGTGGACCTGAGTTCAAGCAATCTTACTAATTCAGTAGTTTTTCTATATGAAGGAACAGCGAGTAAAATTATATGTGTTTATGTAGTTTCGCTGAGCTATGATTATCTTACTCAACAATATTTGGCTCGTCTATAAGACCCATTTTAGTTATTTGTTGTTCAATTAATGTGGTCATGACCGCGAAATTATAATGAAACGAAAACAAAAAAGCACTTGTAAGCTATTTTTTTTACTTGAATTAAGTTGAATGAACCGCTGTGGTAAAACTTTTTGTTATTTGGTTGATGGCTGATTTATTTGTTTACATAAATTGGCGCCAATTAAACCATCGAATAATCGATTTTGTAAGTACAAAAATCGCTGTCAACAAAATCGATTTTCAAGTTAGTTGTTTAGCCAATTTTAAATTCGAAAACGATTATTCGATTCGATTATTTTAATATAATTTAAATTAAATTAAATTTGAGAACCCTCTATGTGGCCGACTAGGCCTGTTTCAGTGGATTTGCCGTTACTATATGCATGATGTTACCGCCATAGGCGATCTCCAGGGATCTTTGCCTTAAGATTTGTTTCTATCCACCTCTTAAAAGTCTTCAGCATAAAGGATAACAGACTAAAAGGACGAAAATCTTTTGCCTTCGTGTGGTAGGGTTTTCCTGCTTTCGGAATGAAAATGACCTTCGTGTCCCCCAATCTCACAGGTATATATGACATTCTGATACAAGCAGAGTATATCTCCCTAAGCCTATCAGACAGAGCTTGTAATTCAACCGGTGATATATCATCAGGGCCTGGCGACTTAAAGGAGTCAAAACTTTTTATCGCCCAAAGGATTTTCGGTTCAGACACAATTTCCCTAATAGCCTCCGACGAATGTATATCAGTGACAACCTCTTCTGGCATCACGTTGTCCGTTGGAGAATTTCCCGGTAAAGGTGTATCAACGAGTAGTTTTAGTGTTTCCTCACTAGACATTGTCCATACATTCTCTGACTTCTGGATATACCCTACCGTAATAGGTCTCGAGGACAGAATCTCCCTTAGCGTAGAGGCCTCAGATGAATCCTCCACGGAGCTGCAGAATTCTACCCAGGATTTGTTCTGAGCCTTTCTAAGCTCGGCCTTATATTTTTATAGCTCAGCCTTATATTTTTATAGCTCAGCCTTATAGATATCCCAATCGTATGGTGCTCTTGTGGCTTTTGCTCTGTTGAAGAGTTTTCTGCAGTCCTTCCTTAGACCAACCAGCTCTGGGGTCCGCCATGGCGGTCGCTGTCTGCCCCTTGGCTGGACGCTAGAGCCTGCTGACACAAGCGAGTCATTCAGGGCCTTCGAGATCCGCTTAACCACTATGTCAATATCCTCCGTAGTTTCCACTTCCATTTCTAGTCTAGAAGGCATAGTGGTGCAGAATTTGTGCCGAAATGTATCCCCATCCGCATTTCTTCTGTTTAGCCGAGGGACCACTGCTCCAGTATTTTCCCCAAGGCTAAAACTAATAAACGATGATCAGAGAAGCTGTGGTCATCCAACACTTTCCAGTGGCATATTCTTCCACTTATATCTAGTACCTCCTGGGCCGGTCGGTTTATCCCTTTTATTACAAATCGCCGGATTGCAACTTATAATATATTCAATAAGCAGCTCACCCCTTTCGTTGACATCCGAACTTCCCCATATCTGGTGATGTGCATTAGCATCACTTCCTACAATGAGGCTTTTCTTCCCTACAGAAGCAGCTACAACCAGCGACTTAAGGTTTGAAGGCGACATCTCGGAATCGTGTATATATGTACATATATGGCAATATAGGGAAGCCAGCCAGTAATGAGACTTTTTTATTTCAAGGCTGGCTGCTACTAAATTTTCACTGCTTAGCGACGGAAGAAGAAAAACATTTAGTTAAAGTTACTAATAGTTCCTTCTGAGTGTTGCCTGTGCATTGAGGGCTATCCATTTTGTAAAAAAATTCAGCAACTTCATATGTATGTATGCTAACAAGACCATCTTAAAACTCCATTTATCGTTTAATCGATAACAATTAAAACGACCTATTGAATCTATTTGGCCGAACAGTTTCGGATGGCTATAAATTGTTCTAAACAGCTGATTGAGAAATTCTCAACAGATTCAATAAACAACATCTGTTTAATTATTAACTTTCGGCCCAGAAATTAAAATTATCTCTTCTGTTCAACAACGCGGCGATTAAAAATAATAATAATAATCTCTTAGTAGTTGTAATTGTTGTTGTGAAAATGAAAAAGAGGGTCGCTATTAAAAAGGTAGAGAAATTAAATTAAAATCTAGTTTACAAAAAATAACTTGAAGTTTGTACGAAGTATTAAGTTATTGTATGTAACAATAAGAGTTGTGAACAAAAATAAAACCAGTATTTCAAACATTTTGACCACTCTTAGTATTGCACCTAATCCTAAATAAAGAACTAAACTGAATATCTCAATGATTAACCTCTATCGCACATTTTTTAACATTTTGTAGATTACGTGTATTGTGTGAAGGGAAAAAATATATGTATGTATATTTTTGTCTAAAATTTCGGTAATAAAATGGTCAATATGAGAGAAGAGGTAAGTTTTCATCAAAAGTAAATGCATTTTCATTCATTTCATTTGTATACTATATGGACATTGCACACAGTTGCCCAAAAAACAAACAGTGGCGTACAAAAATATGCACACACAACCATTAAAGCAATAAAAGCGCATTTTATTTGATAAGCTATCAATCTTGCAACTTTATGCTGCATAGAAAAAAATTTATATACAGTTCGACAAACCTTGTTAGAAGAAGTTTTTGTATTAAAAAATAATCTGTTACTAATTGGTCATAATAAAGATAAATAGCAAATCTAGTACCTGTACATCTTAGGTATAAGGCTTACATCTTTCTAAGGCACTGCCTTGGAATGCTGGGGACTAACTAGATAAGGAGTTTTGGGAATGAAAGAAAATGTTTGCTTTAGTAAAATAATTATCTAATCAGTTTTTAATTAGTAGAAGAAAAAATATTTTAAAAGCAAACTGTAGCATAACAGGACGGTAAGGTCACGAACATTGTATGAAGGAGAATAACGCCTTCTCTGACATAGCAGAAAATTTGGCAGTGAAGGCCAAAGCACTGCCGTCAATAAACTTGGTTAACCCGAAGCCTTTCGGGTCGATGCTGTCCGAGTTAAGGGCGTGGTCGACGAACGCGCATTTAACAGTGTGGAATAGCGAAATGGTTGGTAGGACGGCGAAAATCCTTTCGGGACGTGAGAAGACGAGGTAATTACTGAAAGGAAGTACGAAGGAGGTCAGTATAGCTTTCGGTATCGTAACGGGACACATAGGGCTACGAGCTCACTTATGGAAAAACGGTGCGGCAAGTGAAAGCATGTGTCGGGCCCGGTTGTCGCAGCTAACGGACACCGATACTTAGGTGGGGACACAATACCAGACATGAACCAGCTTAGAGGCGTGATATGGAAAGCAATAAAGGATTTTGTAGGTAGCACGGAAAGCACAACAAGCCCACCTTACCTAAAAGTAGAACGTGATTTACTCGTGTAATTCAATTATTCTTAAAATTTCACAGAAGCAAATAAGTAAAGGTTATGTTCACTTATTTACTTACATATGTTATCATTGAGCTTAAACATTAATCGGACTGCAGTCATTGGTATGAGAGAAGTATCCCCTGTTTCTATAATGGAATGCTGATGGGAAATTTAGTATTAATTATGTTCACTTTTGTTGTTGTTGTAGCCATATTTTCATGTGGAGGTGGCGATCCTAGTCAAGTTATTGTTTGAGCAAGCTCGTACCGGACCGATCGCCGCAGGAACAAGGCATCCACTGGTTACTTAAAGGCGCTAAAAACTCGCCTTGTCATATCGAGCATCATAAGCACTCAGTATTTGTGCAAGAGCCAGTGCCACCCGGCCTCTCACTGAGACTCTCCGCTCGATACCGCTGATTGTCCGCGACTGCCGTTGCAGCTACACCGTATGGAGCATTCCACTATTCGCAACCTGTGGACGCGCCCAGTAGCTCGCAGCTAAGCAATTAACACTACACAGATCGGACCTCAGCGTTCCAGCCTGTGTGGTGCTAGGTTCACTTTTGTGACGTAAGGGGTTTGAATCTCTTTAGACTACATTTGAAGTGGTTGTTGCAGCGCATAGTTGTAACTTACGCACCATTTTCAGTCAAATTACACCAAAATTAAATGTTCTAGATGTTGAATAAATCAAGTCATATGCAGGTTATACGTATATATGGATTTATCTGGACAAGATTCTACGAGAATATTAGGAGGCACAAAACACACCGTACATACCAAATTTCAGCTCAATGTATTTCAGATTTCAAGGGGTTGAAAAAAGTCAAATCAAAGATCTACTTTATTTGGGAGCTACATCCAAATCTGAACCGATGTGCCCCAATCCTAAACTTCCTTCGCCAATTTCTTTTCTGTGCAACAATTCAAGTAGACATCTTTATTTGTTCGACCACTGGGATGATTTCGAGGGAAGGGCAGATGGATGCATGTACGCATGGACATATGGATGGATGTAGGCACGTATAGATGGATGGATAGATAGACAGATGGGTGGGTAGATGGACGGAAGGATATGGCTAGATCGACTTAGGATATCGAGAGGATCAAAAATATTTATTTTTATTGGGTCGCAGATCAATATTTCGAGGGAAGACAAGGCGGTTTTTTTTATGGATGTACGCATGGACAGATGGATGGATGTACGCTTGGACAGAGGGATGGATAGATGGACAGACTATCATAGCTGGATCGACATAGGATATCAAGAGCTTCCAAAATATTTATATTTATTGGAACGCAGACCAAGATTTCGAGGGAAGACAAGGCAATTTTTTTTAGAAAAATCCTAGTTTGGTGTAGTTAAGAGATATTCCTATTGTATTTAAGTTTCAATATACTTTAACTTCCTATCACAGAATTTTTTTTATCTGAAACAAGTAAAAAGGCGTTAAGTTCGACCGGGCCGAACTTTGGATACTCACCAGCTCGAGTATATATGTAAACCACTTTTCGTTAAAACCCGGAAAAAAATTCAGCTATATCGAAATATGTTCCGATTTGGACCAAATGCTAATAAGTACAAGTCATTGTTCAATTGCGTATAACCAAATATTTTTCTTTTTAGGAGCTATGTCTAAAAATAAACCGATCTGAACTAAATACGACACGGATGTCGAAAAGCCTAACATAAGTCACTGTGTCAAATTTCAGTGAAATCGTATTATAAATGCGCTTTTATGAGGCCAAGACTTTAAATTGGATATCTGTCTATATGGCAGATATATCCAAATCTGGACCGATTTAGGCTAAGGTGCAGAAACATGTCGAAGAGCCTAACACAACTCACTGTCGAAAATTTCAGCAAAATCGGATAATAAATGAGCATTTTATGTGCGCAAGACCTTAAATCGAGAGATCGGTCTACATGGCGGCTAAATCTGAATCGATCTGAGCCAAATTGAAGAAGGACGTCGAAGGGCCTAACACAACTCACTGTCCCAAATTTCGGCGACATTATACAATAAATGCGCCTTTTGTTGTCGCAAAACCTTTAATCGAGAGATCGGTCTATATGGCAGCTATATCCAAATCTGAACCGACCTGAAATTGAAGAAAGATGTCGAAGGGCCTAACGCAAATCACTGACCCGAATTTTGGCAAAATCGGACAATAAATACGCCTTTTATGGGCGCAAGACCCTAAATCGGCGGATTGGTCTATATGGCAGCTATATCCAAATCTGGACCGATCTGGGCCAAATTGAAGAAGAATTTCGAAGGGCCTAACACAACTCACTGTCCCGAATTTCAGCAAAATGGGATAATAAATGTGGCTTTTATGGGCCTAAGACCCTAAATAGGCGGATCGGTCTATATGGGGGCTATATCCACCTTCGAACTTAAACTGCTTATGGACAAAAAAAAGAATCTGTGTTTCAACTCAATATCTCTATTTTTAAAGACTGTGGGTGATTTCAACAGACAGACGGATAGACGGACGAATATGGCTAGATCGCAAAATTGCAAATTTTGCCCGTGAACATTCCACTAAGGAACAGGGGCAAACTATTCACATATCAATGAGTGCAGTCGGATTCAAGTTTTAAGCTCAATGATAAGCGGCCTCCTTTTTATAGCCGAATCCGAACGGTGTGCCGCAGTGCGACACCTCTTTGGAGAGAAGTTTTACATGGCATAGTACCTCACAAATGTTGCCAGCATTAGGAGGGGAAAACCACCGATGATGGTCTCGCCAAAATTCGAACCCAGGCGTTCATCGTCATAGGCGGACATGCTAACCTCTGTGCTACGGTGGCCTCCATGGCTAGATCGTCTTAGATTTTTACGCTGATCAATAATATATGTATACTTTATAGGGTCGGAAATTGATATTTGGATGTGTTGCAAAAGGAATGACAAAAACGGAATATACCCCCATTCTTCGGTTGGGGGTATAAAAAGTGTTTCGAATTTAAAAATCTTGCAATAATGTCTACTGCGCTTTTTCCCCTGATCAGGTGTGGCAAAGAATGACATTGAGAGATATGTCCTAATTATTATTAGCCTTCTGCGTATCGAATCAAATAGGCAATAAGATGTTCTGTTTTATATGATCGAATAGAAATTATGTACATTACATATCCCATTATAATCAATAACATTTTTACCAGCCCAAAGGTAAACTTAACAATTTGGTCGTCTATAAAATGCTGTTATACTTGGGGTAAGAAAGTTCGATGTTTTGTTCCATCTGTCGTAGTCTGTCTTTAATAATTGTATTTTGAGAATACATCAAATACTAATTAATTAAAACCCTATAGCCTGTGTACATACGTTTTTGCTGTTGCACATCTATTAGATTTTGTTTATAGAAATTCAATGTGTTGTGAACTGCCCCATAAAAACAAAAAACCCATATGAAAAACAATGTACATGCAATTAACATATTGGGTTGCCCAAAAAGTAATTGCGGATTTTTAAAATAAAGTAAATGCATTTTTAATAAAACTTAGAATGAACTTTAATCAAATATACTTTTTTACACTTTTTTTCTAAAGCAAGCTGAAAGTTACAGCTGATAACTGACAGAAGAAAGAATGCAATAACAGAGTCACAAGCTGTAAAAAAATTTGTCAACGCCGACTATATGAAAAATCCGCAATTACTTTTTGGGCAACCCCAAAAATACCGCAACATCCATTTGCATTCATAAACATACGCAAAAGCTATTCCAAAGCACTAATTTCAATTTTAAATCCCCATTTTACAGACTGATATTAAGCTAATTAGAAAAAATAATCCAAAATCTAATTGAAAATTCTTATTCATTTTTAAATTTTCGTACAAATTATTTGATATTTGCATTTCCCACAACAACATTTTTCTAAGAAATGAAATTAAACTTAATATCAGTTTGAACCATGGTAGAATTAAATTGGTTCTAACATGGCTTAGATCTAACATGTCTCTATGTATAACAATTGCTTAAATTAATAAGGCATTTATTAAAAATTTCAATCCTAATTATTCAATTTTCTGGCGTTTAGAAACGTGTTGTAACCAAACGCGCCATCGACTATGGAACTGTGAGAAGCTACAACTATACAGGACGCATGCGTGACTTAATAGAGGCCTACAATGCGGCGCTTCAGATATTGTGTCCCAAGCGTGCTTGGCAAATATTTCCTGGATATTTACAATATGCCCTTTACAGACGTTATATGAAGTATTTCAAAGACAAATATCGCCTAGTGCCCCTGCCTAATTCTTTATATGAACAACTGATTAAAGATGAGGACATAAAATCAGAACATATAGTATTTGGTTCGGAAGAAATTTTTGAAGAGTATGCTGAATCCAGAGAAGTTAATTTCATTAATATCACCGTAAGCTGTGGTCGGCCAGACAAAAATCATGATGATGACGATAAAAATGCTGTATTTCAAAATGGCAATGGTGTAGCTACGGGTTCCGAGAGCAAGACACTGGTAAAACAGATTTTGAAACAATCGCCGCACACTATGATGGTTCAAATAATACCCGTGAAATATTGCAAAAGCGACTGTCTATATGTACAGGTAAGTGACAGGAGAACTAAATCATATTGCAAAGGGCGATATGACACAAAGTGTTACCAATTCAAAAAAAAAAATCCAAAAATGTTTGCAAATATTCAAAATTTCAGAATCCATTTACTTTTGCCCGATATAATCACCTTTTGTCTCAATTAAGTTATCTATGTAGATAGGTTAGGTAAGAGTGAAAGTCCTTTACAGACTCACTTAGAAAATTTTAAGTCCATTGTGTCGCTACCACGGTAGCGACAGACCAAAGCTTCTGGTGGGAATCGAACCCACGACCCCTGCTTTGATTGTTGTTGCTACCAACTCGGCTACCGGGGCGCCCAATCTATGTAGATAGATAGAATAAAATCAAAACTACACAGAAAGAAAAATGGTCATGATATTAATGATGTTGTCATAACATTTATGAAAAAAATGTTTAAATACGTCCCAATGAAACTTTTTATAACATTTATGAAACAACTTTCATCTCAATCCCAATTCAATGAAACATGTCATCATATTTATGAAAATCAAACGTATAGCTTATGAAAAGTTGTAAAAAGTTTCACTGTACTGTTGCCCCTATTCCATAATGGTATGTTCAGGGGCAAAATTTGCAGGTACTTTGTTGTTGTACTCACACTTGCATGTGGAAGGGGGTAGCGATTTTTGATATTTATATGTATCCGCCCCATGCCACTATGGGCATACAACTAGCCAGTAATCGGTTTGTTGGGCGCTTTAAAAACTAAAAAGTAACCTCGAAAAAGAAAATCTATTTGGTTGCCCAAAAAGTAATTGCGGATTTTTTAAAAGAAAGTAAATGCATTTTTAATAAAACTTAGAATGAACTTTAATCAAATATACTTTTTTTACACTTTTTTTCTAAAGCAAGCTGAAAGTAACATCTGATAACTGACAGAAGAAAGAATGCAATTACAGAGTAACAAGCTGTGAAAAAATTTGTCAACGCCGACTATATGAAAAATCCGCAATTACTTTTTGGGCAACCCAATAATTTGGGAATTCCGTGCTACTTACAAAATCCTTAATTGTTTTCCATGCCACGCCCCTTAGTTGGTTCATGTCTGGTATTGTGCCCCCACTTAAGGGCCGGTATCTGTTTGACGCGAAAGCCGGGCAATGACATAGGAAATGCACCAAGGTCTCATCATCTTCTCCCCACATGCTATCACTTGCCGCACCGATTTTGCATAAGTGAGCTCGTAGTCCTATTATGAAATCGAAGGCTATACTGACCTCCTTCTTACTTCCTTTCAGTAAAAGCCTCGTCTTCTTACGATCTACATCTCCCCATAGGATTTTCGCCGTCCTACTGAACGTTTCGATGTTTCACAGGGTTGCATGCGCATTCATCGCCCACGCTCTTAACTCGGACTGCGTTGACCCGAAAGGCTTGGGGTTAACCAAATTTATTGACGGCAGTCCTCTGGCTTTCACCGCCAAATCGTCTGCCCTTTAATTCCACTTTACTCCCTTATGGCCGGCACCCAACCGATGCGGATTTTGACATACTCAGAGGTGTTTAACTCCATCTTACACTGCAAGGCTGTTCGTTATGGCAATTTTACTATCCGTAAAGATGTTCACAATTGACGTCCTCGTTTTTGCACCAAACCACTTCACGCATTCTGTGATCGCCCTGATCTCCGCCTGTAGGACCGTATTATGGACAGGCAGTCTAAAACAGATCTCAGTCCCTGTGTTCTCAATGTGACTCCTAGGTTCACTCTGTCCCCTAGCTTTGATCCATCCGTGTAACATGATCTTCCAGATGGCAATACTAGGGTTCCGTTCATTCCGCACTCGCCCGACCTCAAGGTTCATCTCACGTATCCGGTCGGAAACTTATTCCCTTTCTTCCAGATTTTCTATCGTTGCATCGATTATACCGCGATGGTATAAGTCATTTCAGTCTTCTCTGGGTGAACATTGAGACTTCTGGGGCTAGCCCAGTCATATGCCATATGCAAGACCCTTTCGGCCCTTCTGCATAGCTGGTTCGGATACTGACCCCTTAGAGGAATTATAACATCGTCTGTGTAGCAGACGAGTTCAAATCCCTACTCGGTCAGCATCCGTAGTAGGTCATTTATGGTGGTCACCCATAGGAATGGCGATAAAATGACTACCTGTGGCGTTGTGGCGTGCCGTGTGCCACTTTCTCCCTTATTTGTAATCCATGGGACACACAATTTATCCACCTGTGCCTTTGCATATGTTGTATCCAGGACCCGGTCCACCCGGTACTGGTCTAAGGATTGGATCAGTGTTACGGTCCGCACATTGCTAAAAACCCCCTCGGTGTCACGTTTTGGCATCGAAAGGTTCTTCTTTTTATGCACAACCTCGTGCAGGGCAGTCTCCACCGACTTTCCCTTAACATAGGCATGCTTTTTTTATTTGAGCAATTCGCTGGATGTCATACTCTTTATCATGGTGTCCACAATACTTTCCATAGTCTGTGGGCTTTTGGTGTCGCATAACTTGCCTTGCCGGGCTTGGATATAAATAACATCCTAGCCTCCTAATGCTGGCAACATTTGTGAGGTATTATGCCATCTCTCTCTCTCCAAAGAGATGTCGGACTGCGATACTCCATTCGGACTCGACAATAAAGAGGAGGCCCCATATCATTGAGCTTAAATTTGAATCGGACTGCACTGGAATGTTCATGGGCAAAATTTGCATTTTTGCATTTGCATTCATTGAGCCGTGTGTAATACACATTTCAGTAAACTTCCGCTTTTTTACGACGAGCTCTGTTAAAAAGTCTACAGACCTCTTTTCCAATATTGCGAATCTCCCCGGTCATTTAGGGTTTTTCTTGGGCTAATTTCCTTTTTACATACCACACATGCCATTTTTTCAAATGGAATAATTTCTCACAAATGTCGCCAGCATTAGAAGGGGATGACCACTGCTGATAATGTCAGTCTTTAAAATTTGATATGTGCGCTTGAGTGATAGTCAATCTCGGTCACAAGACAGAAATTTTACTCACATACCCAGGCTTCCAAACGAAAATGGCCCACTACTGACTTACGAGATACAAACGAGTTATGAACGACTCTCGAAAACCATAATCCTCCTACGATTACACGATTCTTTTATCTTCGTTTAAAGAATGAAATATGTCTAAACTTCTCTATATTTGCAGGAAAATTTCCATTCTAACTTAATGGACCGTTTTAATGTTACCAATTCTTCTGCGCGTAGACCTCGCCTATGGGGCAAAATTCAACCTCTTAATGATGAACAAACTATACCGCACATTGCAGTAAAAGCTCAGGTCCACATAGTTACCAACCCTTATGAGCTGCCCCCCGAGCTGTCGGACCTTATTTTAAGCAATTACTTCGAAACTCCTCGCATTTTACATCGTGGACATACATATCGTATTGAAGTTAATCCGGAACTTATAGGCACCGCCCAATATGCGCACTATTATTTGATATTTGCCTATATGCAATTTGTGCACTTCCGCTGTGTTCACTTGGAGGTTAGAAACAATGACTTCGAAATGCACGCCGTGGTGGCCAAAGGTATGACGAATCTCGTCCAAGTTCCCTGCAAACATCAATTCCTGCCCGCCCAGATATTGGATGATTTTGCAATTGTTGAAAATTACCCGAGGGGACTCAGTGGTCCATACGCTGCTTTGCGCTCATCAATAGATGCCTTTTTGCCAAGAAAGTCAACTTGTTTATCGTCTAAGCATATAAATCCAATGTTTATGCTGCAAGGTGAACGTGGTTCAGGAAAAACCAAGTTGGTGAATGCGGTGGCATATGATTTGGGCTTGCATATTTTCGGTGTAGATTGTGCTGAAATAGTGTCACAAGTACCTTCGCATACTGAGCTCAAGCTGAAAGCCGTTTTCGCAAAGCACCTAGTCAGTGAGCCGCTTCTTATATGCTTTCACAATTTTGAGGTATGTATAGCACACACACATACATACGTATATATAACATATTTTGCATTAAAAATTATGTTTTTATACTTTTTTTTCCAGATTTTTGGCATTGATAATGAAGGCAATGAAGATTTGCGTCTCTTGGCTGCTTTTCAAGTACAAGTCCAAGAACTTTTCTCGAAAAACCGCAAACACCCAGTTATAGTGGTGGCTTTAACAAATGACAAATATTTAAAGCCAATGATCAATCGAATGTTTTTGGAATTGATCAAGGTGGAGACGCCTACCAAGGAGGAAAGATACGAAATTTTGAAATGGCTTCACAAGCTGGAAGCATTCAAAAATAAGGTGTTCAACTTTAGAGATTTAAAATCTGTGCCATTGTTTCCCTTAGACGCGCAAGAGCAATTCCTACCGAAACTTTATCCAAATTGGATTGCAGCGAAATCCGTTTTCAAGGAAGTGGCTGATAAGGCACAAGGATTTCTTCTGGGTGACCTTAAACAATTGCATGATAGTGTTATGCGACGGCATTGGGTCGCCAACAGAGGCTTAAAGCCACTTACATTTGAACATTTTGCTGAGAAACTACATGAAATGCAAGCATCATTTGCTGACAGTTTAGGCGCCCCCAAAGTACCCAAGGTACTGTGGTCCGATATTGGTGGTTTAGCTAAGTTGAAAGATGAAATTCAATCTAGTATTGGGTTGCCTTTGAAACATGTACATCTAATGGGCAAGAATCTCAGAAGGTCTGGTATTTTGCTATATGGTCCACCTGGAACGGGAAAAACATTAGTTGCCAAAGCTGTTGCTACCGAATGCAACCTCAGTTTTCTTTCGGTTCAGGGACCGGAACTACTCAACATGTATGTGGGTCAGAGTGAACAAAATGTAAGAGAAGTTTTCTCACGTGCCAGATCTGCTGCACCTTGTGTGCTTTTCCTGGATGAACTGGATTCTTTAGCACCCAACAGGGGTGTTGCTGGGGATTCTGGAGGAGTTATGGATCGCGTGGTTTCACAATTACTAGCAGAAATGGATGGCATGGGTAATGAACCTGGTAAATCCATATTTATTTTGGCAGCTACAAATCGGCCCGATCTAATCGATCCCGCTTTGCTAAGGCCCGGACGCTTCGACAAACTTTTCTATGTTGGCCCTTGCAGCAGTGTTGAAGATAAGGCTTCTGTCCTCAAGGCACAAACAAGACGTTTTAATCTAAGTCCCAAATGTAATATGGAGGAAATTGCTGCCAAGCTCAGAGGTGAAATGTCTGGTGCTGACCTCTATTCAATATGTTCTAATGCTTGGCTTTCGGCCGTTCGAAGAACTATAGATAGCCATATTAAAGGAAAACTTGACGACGATGACTTGATTCCGGACAACATTGTGGTCGAATCAGAAGATTTCACAAAATCATTTCGCAAATTTATACCCTCGATAAGCCGGGAAGATTTAGAATATTTTAATAAACTTAAATCAACATACAGCGTGTGATGGTCTCCAAAAATATTCTAAAATTGTGAAAGATTTATTTGCTGGAGTGTGCGATTTTCTTTTGTAGTTATATGGCAATATTTGCTCTATTTCAATGAATTTAGGTACAAAAAAAGACTAAAGTGGTGACTTGTTGCAGTTAAGGTGTTGGTGTTTTGTTTTATTTTTTTTTTAATAAATTGTTGACTTTTGTAAGTTTTTTGACTTTTATAAAACTTGTGTTTTATTGCGCATTATAACCATGTTGCAATGGTTTTATAGTTCACTCATCGAGAAGAAGAAATTATTAATTAGCAGAATTACTAAAATATTAAAATTTAAACAAACGTCTGTTATAACGAACCAAGCATGGGTTTCCTGCCGGGCCATGCTTCCTTGGCATATTTTTTCTTTTGTGGACCAGCAGCTCCCGTTCTCTCCGAGTTAATAGCATCCTCGTAGCGAACTGTAAGTGCGTAGAAATTGGTATGCACCCCATCATTACGATAAATCAAACTACAAAAACACCTACCATTAGCATTGGCCATAGACAATTTTTGCGTTTTTGCAGAACTACTAGCCGGTGTGGGTTCATTTATTACTGGCGTTACATCTGGAGCAGGATTTGGCAACAATAAACCCAATTTTGCCCCAATAACTAAAGGCCCGGTGATATCATTTCTACCAGCAAGCGATTCATGTGAAGCTGCAGGCAGCCCTTGGTACAAAGATGGCGTGTTATTTTGCGCTGTACTACTTGTGGGCGAACTGGGGGTTTGAAGATTTTTAGCATGTTCCTGATAGTTGTGTTGGAATATTTGGTGATTATTGGCATGCGTTACAGGTGAAGGCGCTATGCCAATATTCGATCCATCATAACGGGCGCGTTTGGCTGGCACAACTGTACTTTGGACTAGATTGCGAAAACGTCCGACATTAGGGTCAATATCTTCAGGATTAATAATAATCTCTTCGTCGTTAAATGTAACATTTCGACGTTTTCGTGAATTTTTATTCTGTAACAATAGAAATTAAGTTGAATGAGTTTTTTAACAAATGAAATAAGTTTTTGTATTTGGATCGTCTTAAGATTTCCCGCAAACATGATGTGGCATTTTTTTGATTTTGGCTTTATGATGCATATCGATTAATAATACTTGGTTGAGTTACCTCTCCAAATATCGGAAAGCGAAATTAACTTTAGTTTTAAAGTAGTTTTTCAAATTGTTATAAAAACAGACGGATAAATGTGTCAATGCTTTTGAGTAATGAAACAGAACGACATTGCTGTAATCCATACCGCAAGCCAAATGTAAGCTACCCATACCCGGCCACTTTCTTTCGAGCTAGGATTATGTCTTTATTGTTGTGTTTTTGGTTTCCATCGAGGGTTTTGATCTACAAGTTGTCTACAGTCGATAACAGACTGTCATCATTACCCGGCATGGGATAATTATGAGCACCGCACAGGTTGGAACTTTGAAGTCCGATCTGTGTGATGTTCATTGTTATCACGAGAAGCTTAGCTGCGAGCTACCGGGCGCGTCCACAGGTTGCGGATAGTGGAATGCTCTATACGGAGTAGCTGCAATTGCAGTCGCGGACAGCGGTATCGAGAGGAGAGTCTCAGGCCCCGGCTCTTGCATAAATTCTGAGTGCCTATGATGCTCGATATTACAAAGCGAGTTATTGGCGTCTTTTAATAAATAATGGCCACCATGTTCCCGCGGCGATCGGTCCTTTGGACCGAAACGGGCTTGCTAGGTGCTAGACGAGTATCGCCACATCCACATATAGGCATGTGGCTACAACAACAACATAATTTTACCTATCCTATTATCTATGTATAAACAAGCCACTATGGCGCGGAGGCTAGCATTTCCTCCTGGTGAGAACATGAGCACAAATGATTATCTGTGTAAAAACGTCTCTATTAAAACTAATCGCCTGCAATCGCATGCATAAAGACACCGAAAGCCAGCTATCTGAATCTGTCTACAGGATTTATAACGTCCCCCGACCGTTTCCCGTTCCCGACCGTTCAGCAGTGCCAAATTCGAGTTCATTCACAGACAAATTTGGAAATTTTCACATTCACCAAGTTTCTTGTTGACAATGCTCTAGCCCTTAAATACTCGTTCGCTCACGCTTACTTCGCTATAGAGATAAGAGCTAAAAACTATACTCCTTTTAATACATTTATACGCACCTTTCTTATGTCATCAACTATTCCAAGCATTGAAATTCTTCTGTTGTGGGCTGTGTTATATTCCGTGAGATTCTAGAAGAAAAATAAAAAATGACGGAATGACACGTTATAATTTTAGTCAGTTGTAAAAACCTACATCAAGTTCTGTTTGACTTTCCGGCAGACCCAATAAAGCACCGTCACTTGATTCGCTCATGGGTATGTCTTCCATAATATTATTACGTTGCCCCGCAGAAGGCCTCTCGCGTAATATGTAATTTCTCGTTGAAGCTCCAAAATGAAAAATGCTATTAACGTGTAGCTGTGTTGGTTTGTGGGGCTCTAAACGCATTTTCCCAATGAACGTGCCGTGTGCTAAGGAAATATATATTCGCATGAGTAAGAATTAGATATAGAAAATTCAAGCATTGTTTATATTAATTGCATACTTACTTGAACCCAGATCGACCAAGTAGGCAATATTTAAATGCTTGTGATATACAAATGCAGCATGAACTCGCGAGCAAGAAGCATGATCAATGCAAAAATCGTTTAGCTGAGAATTTCTTCCAAATAGATAAAATTTCTTTTCATCCACCATAAGTTTTTGCACTAGCTTGTCTTCTTTTAAAACGTCCAAATGAAATCCGGTTGGTGGTTTGCCGGCCCACGACGGTATTTCGTAGCTCGACATGTTCCCATTCGATTAATGGTGATAGTATCTAGATAAATAAATACTGCTGGGAAATTTCCAAGACAGCCAGCAGCATTGAATGCTTTTGATCACATATATCGATTTTATTAGTTGTTTGTAAGTAGATAAATAAATTGTTTTTAAATAACCATGGCTTAAAAAGGGTAGCTTTGTATTTATTTAAAAATAGTTTTGCAGCATTACAATCATCTTTCACACAAACAAAAAAGCCTTTAAGTACATTTCCCTCATTTAGAATTAAAAATTATATTCACTTCAAATTAAAATGATCATATTTGCATATTTTTAAACAGATAACAACTTGAATAAAAACTAACTTCCCCACAAGAATCAAAGCCATTATTAAAAGTCGATAAAGAAGTCAACCCCATACTTCCATTTATATTAGACAAAAGAAGTTTAACACTTAGAAAGTTGTATGTAGATGGAATATACCTACCTGTATAAGAAAAATATTATTGATTATTACAAAATGTAAGAATAGCTTAGTTAAATGTGTATAAATAAACAATAAAAATAAATTCTTCTTCTTCCCTGACATTCCAGATAAATGTCAAACGGGAAAAATCTGACGCAAACAGCTTTATAAAGGAGAATTTTTGAAGATGGCGCTGGATGCAAAAATTTCCGTTTAAAGTTAGTATCTACTTCTCCTATTCATGCGGAAAGCAATCCCCTTAAAAAACACAACTATTGGGTTGCCCAAAGAGTAATTGCGGATTTTTTAAAAGAAAGTAAATGCATTTTTAATAAAACTTAGAATGAACTAAAGCAAGCTCAAAGTAACAGCTGATAACTGGCAGAAGAAAGAATGCAATTACAGAGTCACAAGCTGTGAAAAAAATTTGTCAACGCCGACTATATGAAAAATCCGCAATTACTTTTTGGGCAACCCAATACTAATGTTCAAAAATAGAAAATAGGGTATATGAGTCCCATTCGTCCACAAAGTGATAAAAAAAACACCTTATGCACATTTATACATAGCCTACACACATATAAAACACATTCGCAACTCACAAATATAAAGATAATGCAAATGCCGGTATCAACCATGGTTGTACAATATTTCACTTTATGGTTTTTAGTTACTTGTATACTATACAAATTTTATATATTATAAATTTTATATATGCCATAAAAAGCATTCGGATCATTAAAAAATGACTGTTTGGTTCCTTCAAGCTGTCTTTTTAACCATTTATTCCTTTAAGCTGTCTTTATTTAACGTAAAGCCCTTAATAAACAACGCTGAAACACGTGATAATATAGTAGCAGATTAGCAGCTCTACGAAGTTAGAATAGTGGAGTAAATTGAGATTGGATCACAACATGGAACAGGCAAAGAAAGCAAAGATGTCCGCTTTGGAGCAGCTTAAAAATTTTACAACTATCGTTGCTGATACCGGTGACTTTGAAAGTAAGTACAATACATCATTTTTTTGCCTCTACACGATTTGAAGCATTGCAACATGGGGCATACGTAGCAAAAAAATCGCACGATAATATGTATACACACACTTGTGGCTATGATTACTGAAATTTGCAATGAAAAAAATACCGTAACACTAATGACCTTCGATGATGGGGCAACTTTCAACATAGGCCTACCTTGAAAGTTCGCCTATTAGAACATTAACCACGCACTAGACGTGTACGCCGTTCTAATATGAATACAGAATAATAAACTTCAAAATAAGTTTTTTTTCTTATTGTAACATATATTTGCAGGCATGAAGCTTTACAAGCCCACCGATGCCACTACGAATCCTTCTCTTATCTTAAATGCTGCCAAAATGGAGCGTTATCAAGGCATCGTAGATAAAGCTGTCGAGTACGGCAACAAGACTGGAGGGTAAGTAGTTAAGGATTTAGTAATACATGTAGGCAGGGTACACTCAAGGGTAAAACTGCATGTAGGCAGGGTACACTCAAGAGTTGAACTACATATAGGCTTAAGAAAGACAAAACAATTCTATATAATTTATATATACATACATAAATGACTAAAGTTTGCTTTCCATTTGGTTTTCTTATCGCATTCTAATTCTATGGATTTTCTGTATCTTAAAACATATCTAGGTCTTCTGAAGAGAAAGTAGCTGAAGCCATGGATTATTTATGCGTACTATTTGGATGTGAAATTCTGAAAATTGTTCCCGGTCGTGTATCTACAGAAGTCGATGCACGTTTGTCGTTTGACACAGACAAGAGTGTTCAAAAGGCTTTGAAATTAATTGCCCTGTATGAGGATATGGGCATTAAAAAAGATCGCATCCTTATAAAGTTAGCCTCTACCTGGGAAGGAATACAAGCAGCAAAAATTCTCGAATCTGAGCACAATGTTAAATGTAACCTTACTTTGCTTTTTTCTTTCGCTCAAGCTGTGGCATGTGCTGAGGCCAATGTCACCCTAATTTCCCCATTTGTTGGCCGAATTCTGGATTGGTACGTTGCTAACACCGACAAAAAGAAGTACGAGCCCCAAGAAGATCCTGGCGTTGTTTCGGTGACAAAAATCTATACATACTATAAAAAGTTCGGCTACAAGACCGTCGTTATGGGTGCTTCCTTTAGAAATACGGGAGAGATTAAAGCTCTCGCTGGATGTGATTTGCTAACTATTGGGCCTTCATTGTTGAAAGAATTAGAGAACGATTCAGCTGAAATTGTTCCCCAATTGAGTGCTGAAAAAGCAGCCGAAGCAAATTTGGAAAAAATAAGCATTGACGAGCCGACATTCAGATGGATGCTGAACGAGGATGCCATGTCGACTGATAAACTTTCTGAGGGTATACGCAAGTTTGCTGTCGATGCTGTGGCATTGGAGAATCTCATACGTAAACGTATTGAGTTATAAATGCACTTGTCATATGTCATATCGATTTATCAATTGGTACAGGAATTCCATTTTTGTTTTTCTCTCTTTTGTAAGAATAAAGTTTAACTAAAAGTTGTTTAAGATTTCGTAAAATCTATTTATTTTCTTAATTTAAGCAAAGAAAAATATTATTGAAAGGGATTAATATTTGCCAAATTGTGGCAGTGACAATACCCATTGTAGCATTTATATCTTCTGATAACTTGTACGTATCGTCGACCATTAATCTGGGGGTCTTCTGGAAACTTTTAATCAATTGATTTCATCTTGGCCAAGTATACGGTGGGAATCATTTTCACATCTCCATTAAGCTTACAGATACAAGTGTCTTTGTCTGAGATCGATACCAATTTACCAACCGATTCACGCTCATCGCCATATATAACTTTAAATTCGTCGCCAGCCTCGGGCAAGACAGGAGCTAAATTTTCACTAACAACCGATACACTTCGATCTTCTTCTTGTAAAAATACCGAACAGACTCCATTGGAAACGGTGCGTATAATGCCTGTTTGGCCTACCAAATCGGCATCGTCATGTGTATGAATTTTAACTACAATATCTGTAGTGCACCAATCGCCAATAGGGGATTCCAAACTTGCGCCTGGAGTCTGAGGATTGTAGGGTGAATTTGGAGCTCCTCCTCCAGGTGTATTGGGGGAATAACTGGATGGTGAGGGGGTGTTCATATAACCCACTGGATAAGGAGATGGAGCCGGACTTGGGCTTGGATTGAATGGACTGTAGCTACGATCTGAACCATATAAGGTACCCGGTGTTTGTGGTGGAAATTGTGTATTGATCTGATAGCCCGGAGTGCTGGGATTGTAGCCTGGACTGGGGCTTGGCTCTTCCAGCGAATAATCAAAGTCATTGCTGCGTGCTGGTGTATTGGTTACATTTGGATCCCAAGCTCCATGTCTTGGTGTCATACTGCCGTCATGAAGTGGAGTCATAGAACTGCTATACGGAGTACGTCCTTCAGAATCCCAATTGGGCGTTTGGCTGCCAAGCAATGGCGTTTTGGAGCCAGCAGCTGCATAAATTGGGGTGTGGGAGCCATAACCAGGTGTGCGTGCTGGTGTACGGCCATATGAAGATAAACTGCCATCTTTGCCGGCGGGTCCCACAATTGCAATATGGTTGCGATCAACAGAAATAGTTTGACATGATGTGTGCAATTCAACGCGAGCTGTAGTTTCAGTGGCATCCTTAACAATGCCGATGACACCTGGAAAAGCAAAAATCGTATTAAACTAATGAAACTATTAAAGATCCCACTATACGTATCTAACCTTTGTATGAACCTCCACTGATTTTTATAGTTTTGCCCAATATTTCACGATCACGAGTAACACGAAAACCGCCTCTTCCTCTAGCACCGCCACGAGCTCCCCGACCCCCGGAGGGATGCATTGGTGATTGTATGCGGGGAGACATAAAACCCAAACCTCCCAAAGGACCAAAGGTATTTGACTGGGATTTGCTACCGCCAGCCAACTGGAGATGGCGTGTTTTACAAACGAAAATGCCACCATTTTCGGTGTACATACGACAGTGTAGAAAAGCCAAGCTTCGGTATAAATGCTTTATTTCGCCGGAACGCCCCTTTAAAAATTAAATTCATGGGCGATACATTTATTATTCTACATAGTTAATCAAAAATCCTTTGACTTACTGCATGAGGTCCTTCCATAACTTTTACAATATCGCGTCTTCTAATTTGATTTTGATCAGCATCCAAAGCAATGGTATTTCGATTTTCACGCCTCTTATGTAAAGCTGTTGGTTTACATTCTATAACTTTTCCGTGCATACCCAAGACATGAAAGTTTTCTCGCTCTAAACGGACAATCACTCCAACATTTTGTGCACTAGAAAAAGTAAAAGAATACGCCGTCTTCTTCTTTCTTATACAGTCTACCTTTGTTCATATACATACTCCAGTTGTACCAAGTCTCCCCATTGGAATTGGCCCAGGCTATCTACTCCAGTGGCAACATCAGAACAAAGCTGTAGATCTTTTGGCAATACCTCCAATTCATGGTTTGTCAAATCAGACACCAGCACAACTCTTGATGGTTCGACACGTATAATCAAACCAGTTTCTCCTTCGTATCGACCTGCTAATACACGTGCATGGTCACCAGTTTTAAAGTATTTACGCAATTCGTTTGCTTTAAATACCAAGGGATCCTAAAATTTAACATTGGCTTGTTATTGTAAGAACATTTTTGGATAATTAATTCTACCTTTAGATCTTGATGTTTGGGCATGACAGTTATCATACCACCATCTATGGCAATAATCTTGGCTTGCAAATTCTCTAAATCACCAACGCAAACCTCCACATTGTCCCCCATTGAAAATGAATGACCCATGGTGGGATCATCTTTAGCTCCAACTGCAATTTCTAGATTCACATCTGTAAGAAAAACATTCGTAGAAGAAAATGTCTTGTGTTTGCTTTCGAACTATTATCACCTTCTGGTGTCTCTTCAAATCTCTCCAATTCAGCTAATGTGGGTTTCACACCTTCAGCCTGTATAGCTGACATGGTGAAATTTTTGTACAGGAAACCCTTGCGCGAATATCGATTGCCTTCAAACAGCAAAAAGTCACCATCGGAATGGACTTCACCACCAATAGCTCTATAACAAAATTATTTAGTTTCTGCTTTAATCTATATGCAGCTAGTAATTTACCGTACAGCTTCAGGATCAAAAGGTTTGGCTGGTGGCCTGCGTTTCTTTTTACCTCTGTCAGCGTCCTGTAATAAAATGTTGGATGTTCAAATGGTTCGAATTTTTCACATTTACGATATGCTATATTTCAAAACTTACACTAGATGTAGTACGTAAAGCTCCTCTCATCCTAGTATAATCTATACGAGGCAACAGTTTCAGATGGGCTTGATTTTGGGCCAAATCAACATAATCTACTTGTGCAATGTCATCTTTGTAAAGACCTCTCTTGAGCCTCACCCACTGTTTGACCTTTAGGCCGACTTGCTCCTTAACGACCTTTAAAACATCTGTCATTTCCTTAATGGGTACCATTTCCTGCTTCCACTGGCCCATTCGGAGATTGCCCACATTGTTGATAGCCGCTTTAACGTGCGTTTGTTTATAGGATTCAATATAAACGTAACCCTTAACACCCTCTGGTGTTACAACTGATTTGATTTGTAAAGGTTCATCAGTATTTAGGTATGTCAAGAATTTACGCATCAATAACAGTGCAGTGGCCTTTTCCTCACCAATACGACATTTTACCATCCACAAATTAGGATCCCTGTTTTTTCAATGAAACAGTAAGGGCATTTTTTTATAAATTTAAATTGAACCTACTTGATTCCAGGCAACAAAGTTTGTTGGGTAATTTCGTCAGACATTTCCTCGCCACCATCACCAAAATGTCTTTTTGCGATCGATTCATCAGCATATTTCTTGCGCAAATATTCCTCTATTTCATCCTCTCTCTGAGTGCTGCAAGGTAATATAATTAGAATGTGCTATATTTTCAGTTATATTGCATTTCTTACTCCCAAAGATTGGTGCCACGTCGTCTTATTTCAATATCACGGGCTGTTGGACCCAATTCGTCAATTTCATTACCAACGATGCCCAATTCATTGGCTCCTTCTTCCCATTCCTCATCCTCATCCACCTACAAAATATGAAGTTTTTAGAAATCGCATGACATGACTTTTTTACAATCTTACCTCATCGTCAACTTCGGCTTCGTCAATAATAAATCCTCCAAATCGATCCTTTTTCTTTTTCTTTCTGTGTCTATCCTCCTCGTCCTCTTCATATTCCTCGGAATCAACGTCATCACCATCCACATCTTCCTCCTCTTCTTCTTCACGTTCGCGTGGTCTTTTATGGCCTCTTGGCGAACCACCTCCTTCTGATCCCGACTCAGACGCCACCGAACGAGATCCTGAACGTGATCTAGATCGAGATCTGGATCTTGAGCGTGATCGGGACCTGGACCTTGATCTAGACCGGGACCTGGAAACAGACCGTGATCCTGATCTAGAACGAGCAGGTGAACGTGATCTAGAATGTGCACTTTTCTGCGATTTGTTAGACCCAACAGATCCATCTTCTGAGCCACTATCGGACATGTTACTTTCCGAGTCCGACATATTTTACTAGAACGTAGGCATAAAGTCCAATTTTCTGGATACGTTTATGAAATTTGAAAACTATACACTATACTTACCAATATGAAAGTTCCACACAAACTTGAATGTATCAATTGCAATATATGACGAATTTAAAGATACAAAAATTTTTTCGCTTCTCTTATTTCTTTTCTAGCAAAGAAAACAAAGCCGGCTGTAATTGAAGAATTAGTGCTATTCAATGGCGGCGTACAAAGATATATGCCGCCGCGTGCACTTTTGTAATTGTAGCCTTTCCACGAAGTAATCAAATAATGAGATGCGCTACGATTTCAAAATTGTTATTTTTTCCTTAAACCCCATATAACTTCGCACGAAAATTGTCTATTAATTGATTGCCAAATATAACGCATTCTATTGGACTACATAACACAAATAAAGGTATAAAGACATAAAATAAAAACAAATAAAAACGTTCATTTTACCTACCGCAGTTTTTGCACTCACTTCTTGAACGGCCACTGAAATGTCAAAATAATGCATTATTCACGGTGGATGACAATTGCTGTGTTTTAATTTAGTACGGGATAGATATGCCGTGAAGGACAAAAAATAAAACTCAAAAAAGTTTCCAATTCAACCTGTCAAACAATACGAGGAAAAAAGTGCAAATATTTATAAAATTTCCAACAAATGTTTGAGAATAGCATTAAAATAAATTTTATTAAAATTTGTCCAGGTAATTGTATACATAACTGGTTTTAATTTTAATTTAACATTCAGAAAAGAGGTATTTCTGCCACACTTATTTGTAAAAAAAAAATAAGCTTGCACTGGTCATTTATCCACAACTTCGTTTTTCTGGATAGATGACATTTTCATACAAATTATATTGCATTGCACTGAAAAGTACTAAAATAAAACACAGATAAAACCCCGTTTACACTCCTAATTAAATCCGTATTTAAGGCTCCCGTCAGCTGATTTTATAAAGGGAAAACAAATGATCGAGCCATGAAAACCGGATTCAAAGAGCAGCGTAAACGGAGTTTAATGAGCACAATGATCGTCGCTGATCAGATAGAATGCAATTGAGCGTTCGGCGACAGTATGACTTTGTTTGTGTTCTGCCATCCAAAAGAATGCTGCATATTTCGCAACCAATTCATAGACAATTTTCAAGCGAATGAAGTTAGTACTAAAATTACTAAGATTTATGCACGCAATTTTATTAAAAACTGGATTGTAATACTATTTTGTGATTCACAATAGCGCAATAGCTACGTCATCAGCATTCGCGACCACTTTTACACCTTCCAGAAACAATATATATATATATATATATATATATATATATATATATATATATATATATATATATATATATTATTAATGGCTTTATTCCAAAGTAGAGGAGACAGTACACCTCCTTGAGGTGTTCATCTGCTGACCCAAATTTTTAGGTCTACAGATCCCAGGCCTGTCGTAATGCATCTTTTAGTAAGTTATTAATAAACTTTCTTACGATAGTGTTGATGATGAAGAAAGTAAAAGATATTGTGGTGGTGCTGATATCGGAGGCGACGAGGAGTGCTCCAAGAGCAGTACTGAATACGATACTTAATTTGACACCTTTGCACTTCTTCTGACTGAGAGAGTCAAGAACTCTCGCTCTTCGGATTTTGGGCTCTCGTTTGTTCGGCGGAAGGCCGATGGCGTGGGACGACTACTTGGCATTGGCGTTGCCGGACTAATCTATCTTAAATGGCGACTTGGAGTTTGTCTTCTCGGAGAGGTAGCTTTAGGCTTCTCTGGTCCCTCTATATACACGGATTGGTCCAAGTTGAACGAGGGCACTGGAGCAGCTTTTTTTTTTTTGAGTTCCTAGGGATTAGCGAGTCACAAAGACTTCTGGTCGGGTGTAGTGACTTTCATATCCCTAATATCTTTACACAAAAAAGTAATACAAAATAAAAAGACGACATTTCTAAAAAAATTTAAACTAACAATTTTTGTAATCAGATGATTGCCATTGTTCGCTGCATTTAATAGACATTGTACATTTAAAATCTACGAAATTTGACAATGTTGCTAGCAACATGTTGAAATCGTTTTGTAAGTACTGATTATTTGGAAAACTTCGTAGTCATTTCGCAAAAGTTTTTTTTTAGGGCGTTTTGACAGTTGTTCGGACGAAAATTGGAAGTCAGTACTAGGCTAGACTAGACGCGAAAGCCGCGCAATAACAAAGGAAATGCTCTTATGGTAAAATGTTAATAAAAGTGTTATTTTATCATTGATATTTGTATAGTGTTTGAGAAAAGTAATATCGAAAAACATGGGGTTTCAACGAAATACGAAAATAATACCAGCCTTAATTTGGAATAATGAGTTGCAATAGGATCCCAGATATTCGAAATATTGCTGTCATATAAACCGATCATTTGCGGTTTTGAGCCCATAGAAGTCTCATTTTACCCGATTTTCAACAAAATATCCGTAAGAGTCCAATATCTCGGGAAAACACTTTTTTTGTTCACAAATTTTAACAAAACTTTTATAAAATATGGTATACAGAATTCGTGGCGTGCGGTTATATTATGGTATATTGTTAACTAAATAATAACTGTTACGAGAAGATTGCTTGTATTTTTTTTAAGTTTGCAACTTTAGTCAGCTGAGAAGAAATTTGGTAGGTATTTTGAAATAGTTTGGTCGGAGATTTTTTTTTGTAGTGGCAACGCTGGTTAGAATCTGGCAGTCTATTTTCTACATAGACTCGCTGTTTAGTCCATTATAAAAGCACATTAGCAATTAGTGGGAATCAAATCCACGATACCACGACACTGGTAATTCGAGAACGCTACCAACTCGAATCCCACAAGTAATGACGAAATGTACTACTGAATTAAATGTAATCGGCGAAAAATATCGCAAAAAGCGAATGTAGTTCCAGCCTTTAGAGGAAGTTTTTATTTATTTACTAGCTGGACCGGGCCCGCTCCGCTGCGCCTTCTTTTACTTTATATGGAACAAAATTTTCCTTGGAATATTTATTTTCGACAATTAAAGAGCTTTAAGTGAAATACCATGCTATGAAAATAATATATCGCTTGACAAACAGTTTAACAATATAAGTGCCTATATCTGAATCCCATATGATCTTTATTGGTCTACGAATTTAAATTTGGATGTAAGGTGTACTCCATTCTTAAAATACGTTATTTCAGCCCGATATTCTCATGATGTCTCATTTATGGGTGTTTTCGGGGGTGAGGTGGTCCCCCAGACACTTTGCCCTGAAAAAAAACAGCATCGTGTTCTTCTCTCAAATACCATTTATTTAAACCCCATATTGCCATTGGTTTTGAGGGAAGTTTACAGGGTGAGGCGTCCCCCAAACACATCTCAAATACCTTTCATTTGAGCCACATATTGGCATGGTCGAAAAAAATTTTGCGTTTTGGGAGGTGTTTTGGGGAAGGGCGAGCCTTAAATACATGGTTCTACATTTGGATATCGAATTCGTATTCTACTCCCAAATACCTGTATTTGAATCCCATATTGCGATGGTCAGTAAAAAAATTCCCCTTTGTGGGGTATTTTGGGAAAGGGGTAGACCCCCAGAAAATTGGTCCTGAAAGTAGGTATCTTGCTCTACCCCTCAATTGCTTTGAATTAAGCCCCACATTGACATAGTCGGTAAATATGGCCGATTTATGGGTGTCTTAGAGAGTGGGGTGGTCCCCCAATCTCTAAGCCTTGAAAATATATCAGCAACGTGCTCTATTCTCATATATTTGAACCCCATATTGGTGTTGGCCACAAATTGGATATCAAATTCGTTTTCAAATCTCAAATATCATTCACTCAAACCCCTTATTGAAAAGGCCAGCAAATATGTCCGATTTGGGGTATGGGCCCTAAAAACTATCAACATCGAACTCCACTGTCTTGAGGGCCCAAATTGTCTTGGTGAGCAAATACGTCCTACTTTGGGGTTGTTACGGTGGTGGGACGTCTCCTAGACAGTTGGTCCCGAATGTTGATGTCAGATTCACGGTCTACTCCCAAATATCCTTCATTTGAGTTCCATCTTCCCATAGTCAGACAAAATGACCGGTTTGGGGGATGTTTTGCGGGATGGGGCGTCACTCAGTGACTTTACTTTGAAAATATATATATCAGATTCGTATTCTACTCTAAAATACCTCTTATTTGAGCCTTATACTGCAATGGTCATCAAATATTTCATATTTGGGTGGTGTTATGGGGTCGATTGGCCCCATAGACACTTTTCCCGAACATTGATATCTTTTATTTGAGCCCCACATTTGTTTTTTGGGGGGATGTTCTCGGAGATGGGCGGCCCCTCAAAACTTAGTCCCACATCTGGATATCAGATTCGTATTCTACACTCAAATACCTTTCATTTAAGCCCCATATTGCCATGGTCAGTAAATAAGACCTGTTTGGGGGGTGTTTTGGAGAAGGGGTGGATCCCCAGAAACTTTGTCCCGAATTTGGATATCAGATTCGAATTTGACTCACAAATACCTTTCATTTGAGTCCCATATTGCCATGGTAGGTAAATATGTCCGATTAAGAGGGATCACCCCAACCCCCCAAACACTTTTCCGACAATTGGATATCAGATATCCTTTCTAATCTTAAATAACTTTCATTTGAGTCCCATATTGTCGTGATTGGTGTATATATATATTTGGTAGGTTTTGGGTAGGGCCCCCCTCCCTAGGTACCCCATCCGAAATTTAGATACCAAATTTTTGTTTGTAGGTTACTATAAGAGAGCACACGAAATTTCGCTTAAATCGCACCACCCATCTCCGAGATCTGGCGTTTCTGAAAATGAGGGTAAGGGGGAGGGTCCGCTCCCCCTTCAGATATCAAAAAATGTAGTACCCTATTTTCACCACGGGATCATTATGCACCATCAGTGAAAATATCAAGAAAATCGGTTCAGCCGTTTCTGAGTCTATAAGGAACATACAAACAAACAAACCTACAAACAAACACAAATTGATTTTAATATATGAAGATTTGCAATTGTTGCTAAGGTATGCACGAAAAGGTATAATTAAGCCGAGGCAGCAAAAGCTAAAATTGGCATGAGGATTTTGTCGGAACCATTAAATGATATTTTCGGTCATTTGTTGTGGGTCTTTTGTATGGGTATTTGTGAGTACCTGGAAATAACGCAAATATTTTTAAATACTGGGTGCAATGTTATGGGTGGCTAATAACACCATGTTCCTCTGTCTAAATATTTTTTATGATTTGTATGTATGCATGTTCCCATGCATAAACGAACATAATATGTGGCTATGTTTGGCTCCTGCATTTTTTGCTTTTTCCATTAAAATGTTTATTATTATTATGAAAATGCAATTTATGTGCATACAATTTGGAATTTTGACGGGTGGGCGAATGTTCTTGACCTTTTATGTTTCGCTGAACCAAATTATGTGTTCAATATTTCACAGAGACACACAGGTATGCATGACTATGAACGATCGAATGTGTGTGCTTGTGCATGATTATATACTCTTAGGCACATATGTATGTATGTATATATACGTATGTATGTAGGAATTTTTAGAAATTTTAATTCCGAGGCTTCTTTAGATATTTTACTTAATTATTTAATCATTAAGATTTATGCCATAACTGAAAAGTTTGCATGTATTGCGGCAAATGGTCTTCGAGTGTGTGTATATCACAGTTTCATAGCACATCCACACGAACCAAGAACGTTGTATACACTACTATCCTTCGACTATTTGAATTTTTGACATTGCATGCGTTATTTTTATTTATATCTAAAATAAGTATGAGGTTCTGTAATATTTTTCTATTCTTTTCTTTTTTGCCTATTATTCACCAGGGACGTAGATTAATATGAAATCTTTGGATTTTATTTTATTAATATTTAGCTACATAGGTTTATATGTATATAGCAATTAGTATTTTATTGTTCAACAAGATAAAACAAGTAAAAAGGCATGAGGTGAGGATACCCACCACCTCGGTTATATATGTAAACCTCATTTCGTCACAATTCGGTGAAAATTGGATAACTTAAGCACCCAAATTCGGAACGGACATTGAGTGTTCTAATATATAAATGACTATTCAATTTTGTAGAACAAAATATTGGTCTTTTTGTCAGATATATCCAATTATAAACCGATCTGAACCATATTAAGGTCGGATATCGTGAGGCTCACTGTTTCAAATTTCAGCGAAATCGGGTAATAAATAAAGCTTTTATAGGCTTGAGACCCTTTATCGGCACATCGGTCTGTATGACAAATATATCTAAATATAGTCCGATCAGAACCATATTTAAGTCTGATGTGGGGAGGCTTAAAATAACCCACTGTATTAAATTTCAGCGAAATCGGGTAATAAATAAATCTTTTATGGCGTTCAGACCTTTTATCGGGAGATCGGTCTATATGACAGCTATATCAAAATATAGTCCGATCTGAGCCATATCCGATGTCGGGAGGCTTAAAATAACCAACTGTTTTAAATTTCAGCGAAATCGGGTAATAAATAAAGCTTTTATGGGCTTATTATCCATATAGAGATATATTGACTTGAAAAGCGGCATTGAGGGCGCAAGATAACATATGTGGATCTAGATTTCGTAGTACTGTAACATGACATAATTACCAGGTAGTGTACCGTAAACAGCTGAGTACATTTTTTTCGCGAAGTGCACTATTTGTCAACTAGTTTTGGTTGTGTGTGTGTATTATAATTAAGAACCTTAATACAACAACACAAACAACGAAAAATGGCGCGAACTAGTAACATACACAAAATAAGAGTTGCACTAATAACTGATTTGGCAGATACTGCACTAAACATTTTGTTGTTGGGCAACTGCCACTACCTGTAAATGAATATATCTTGGTTGTTTTATATTTTTGAGCGACTGACAAATTTTGATCCAACGCGAACAAATTTTTTTGACGGCCAAATGTTCATGCAATATTGTATGCAGGCTGGTCCCACTAATGCCTAAGGTTGCGCAACAGCAAAATATTGAGTGCACTATTTGTCAAAATTAGTGACTAGTGCAACTCTGATTTTGTATATGTTACTATTTCGTGCCATTTTCTTTGATTGTGTGTCATGGTTCTTAACAATAATACACACACACAACCAAAACTCGTTGACAGATAGTGCACTCAATAATTTGTTGTTGGGCAACTTCTACTACCTGTAAATGAATATATCTTGGTGGTTTCGTATTTTTAGAGCGTTTCTTTCGATCAATCGACACGAGTCTTTTTTTGAGCGATTGACAAATTGTGATCCAACGCGAACAAATTTTGCTCATACAATATTGAATGTGTGCTGGTCCCACTAATGCCTATCTACGATAGGCCACATGACGATCTTGCAATATCAGTTGGCGCACAGCACCAATGGTTTATGGAACAACAACTGATTTTGGACTACCTTTACGAAATTCGTCTTGGAGTGAACTATGACCTCGGTTGAATTGGCCATACCATCATCGTCATCGCCAAAAATTGAATTAAGTTCATCGATGCACTGTTGTTGAGTTAATCCACGTCGAGTAGTTCATTGAGTAGTTCATTTAGTAATAAATTTTAGAAAAGGTATTGTCAACGATGATATGCTTTTGCCAATGTTAAGTAATGGGTTGCCCAAAAAGTAATTGTGGATTTTTCATATAGTCGGCGTTGAAAAATTTTTTCACAGCTTGTGACTCTGTAATTGCATTCTTTCTTCTGTCAGTTATCAGGTGTTACTTTTAGCTTGCTTTAGAAAAAAGTGTAAAAAAGTATATTTGATTAAAATTCATTCTAATCTTTATTAAAAATGCATTTACTTTCTTTTAAAAAATCCGCAATTACTTTTTGGGCAACCCAATATAATTCTCTCTTGTTTCAAAAATAATCTTTTAAGGAAAATTACTGACTCCCCCTGAATTGTAAGCTATTTTATCTATACTAACTAGTAGTTAGTTTTATTCATACAACGTTTATTTTCTTACTCTTTAGGAATTTTTAACTAATCGTGGATAAATATCATGGACTAACGAGTATTATGTAATGAACTCTTATTTACGATAAACATTTTTCTGAGTGTAGTGTTATACGAAGACAAGTATGTGTTGGTATACCAAATTATATTTAACTTATAACTAGCTGGACCTGGCCCGCTACGCTGCGCCTTCTTTTACTTTATATGGAACAAAATTTTCCTTGGAATTTTTATTTTCGCCAATTAAAGAGCTTTAAGTGATATGATCTTATTGATCTACGAATTTAAATTTGGATGCAAGGTGTACTTCATTCTTAAAATACTTTATTTTAGCCCGATATTCTCACGATGTCTGATTTAGGGGTGTTTTCGGGGGTGAGGTGGTTCCCCAGACACTTACCCCTGAAAATATCAGCATCGTGCTCTTCTCTCAAATACCATTTATTTAAACCCCATATTGCCATTGATTTTGAGGAGACTATACTGGATGGGGCGTCCTCCAAACACATGGTCCCAAAATTGGTTATCAAATTCGAGTTCTAATCTCAAACACCTTTCATTTGAGCGACATATGGTCAAATGGGAGGTGTTTTGGGCAGGGGGTGATGCCTTAAATACATGGATATCAAATATACTACATTTGAATATCAAATTCGTATTATACTCCCAAATACATTTATGTGAGCCCCATTTTGCCATGGTCAGTAAAAAATTGCTCTTTGTGGAGTATTTTGGGAAAGGGATAGACCCCCAGAAAATTGGTCCCGAAAGTGGGTATCAATTCTTGCTCTATCCCTTGACATGGTCGGTAAATATGCCCGATTTAGGGCAGGTCCCCCAATCGCTAAGCCCTGAAAATATATCAGCAACGTGCTCTATTCTCATATATTTTAACCCCATATTGCTATTGGCCTCAAAATTGGATATCAAATTTGTTTCCAAATCTCAAATACCATTCATTTAAACCCCTTATTGAAAATGCCAGCAAATATGTCCGGTTTGGGGTATGGGCCCTAAAAACTATCAAAGTCGAGTTCCACTGTCTTGAAGACCCAAATTTTCTTGGTGAGCAAATACGTCCTACTTGGGGGTTGTTTAGGTGGTGGGACGTCTCCTAGACAGTTGGTCCCGAATGTTGATGTCAAATTCACGGTCTACACCCAAATATCGTTCATTTGAGCTCCATTTTTCCATAGTCGGCCAACATGACCGGTTTGGGGGTGTTTTGCGGGATGGGGCGGCCGCTCAGTGACTTGACTTTGAAAATATATATCGGATTCGTGTTCTACTCTAAAATACATCTTATTTGAGCATCATATTGCAATGGTCAGCAAATACTTCCTACTTGGGTGGTGTAATGGGGGTCGGATGGCCCCATAAACATTTTTCCCGAACATTGATATCAGATTCGTGCTTTACTTCCAAAGATCTTTCATTTAAGGCCAATCCGAAATTTGGTCACCAAATTTTTGTTTGTAAGTTACTATAAGAGAGAAATTTCGCTTAAATCGCACCATCCATCTCCGAGATCTGGCGTTTCTGAAAATAAGGGTAAGGGGGAGGGTCCACTTCCCCTTCAGATATCAAAAAATGTAGTACCCTATTTTCACCACAGGATCATTATGCACCATCAGTGAAAATTTTAAGAAAATCGGTTCAGCCGTTTCTGAGTCTATAAGGAACACACAAACAAACAAACACAAATTGATTTTTATATACAGGGTGGCTGATGAAAGCCGCTACCAAAAAAAAATGTAATAACTTTTTTTCTATTTAATAATAATAATTTAATAATTAATTTAATTAATTAATTAATTAATTTAATTAATAATAATTTAATAATTAATTTAATAATTTAATTTAACATGAATAAAAGAAAAATGTATTCCATACACCGAAAAAAAAATGTAGCAATATTCATCATTGTAGCAATATTCATCAGCCACCCTGTATAATTAGATTATGTTTTAAAACATAATGATATTTTGTTAAAGAAAGAAATTTTTTGTACCAACACAATCCTGACTTCTTATTACACTAGGATTAATAATTTTTAAGTGTTTATTTTAGGTCCTTAACGTTAAAAAAGGTTTACTATTTTACACGTTTTTCATTTCTAATTTTTTTCAATATGTAGTTTGACAGTGGTTCATGTGAAAAACGCACTGAGTACCAACCCTTAAGCCTAGTGCTGAGTTCGACTTTTCGCCCGAACAACTGTCAAAACGTATTGTAAAAAATGGTGACGATGAAAATGCAAGCACATTCCGTAGAAGTAGTACTGAGTTCTATGTGCAAAATAATAGCGAAATGGCGCTGCGTCAGTATACATTTCGCTTCGATCAATTGCAAATGTAATTAAATGCTCACGAACTGGGTCACAAACAACTCTGCTTTAATGTAGTGGCTTTCGTTGTGTCATGTTACGAATTTTGTGTGTTATGTTGTCTAATAAAATACGGCATATCTCGCAATTTCCGTGGGAATGAATTTAGTACTAGTTTAGTTTGTCCCCGTTTATTAGTGGAACGCTCATGGGCAAAAAGGTGCATTTTGAATTTAGTACTAGTCTTTAGGAACAAATATCAGCATAAGAGTTGCCAAAGCTTTGTAACCGAACTTTTCAGTGATCGCGTAGTTTTTTCGACACTCTACTTTGCAAATTCGTTAAATTTAGACCTTTTGAGTTGTACCTTTTATTGTTTGATTAAAAATGTATGCAATTTTTGGTTTCCCTATCCTCCCTCTTCTTAGTATTATTGGAAAAGGCGGCAGCGTAAACGTTGACATCTTTTAGTCATAGGTTTTATACAATAAAATATCTAAAAAAAACACTTCTAATAAGTTTTTTTATCAAAAAGGCCTATTTCCTTATATCATTCCCTTGGAAAATCAAATAGTTATCCATGAAAAAGACATCGCACGTCCCTGGTAGTCATATATAAACATAATAACCTTTGCGAGGAATACTAAAAAATTAAGAAAACAACAATATGACTGGCTCATAATAAAAAAAACGTACCAGGAATACACCACATAGTGTGTCTGTTTGTAAATGTATGTATGCATTTATATTCTTAAAGGAAAATGATCAACAGCAACAATAAAGACGAACGAAAAACGACGACGACACAACGAAAACAGCCAACAACAAGCACCTCAAGAAAGCCAAAAAACAGAAGCGAAAAACAACAACAATGGCCAACAATAATCGCCACAGTATGATAAACACACTAAAGACACTACTAGGCTCGGGCTTGCTTGCTGGCTGGCTGGCTACGAAGATGATATGTATTATGGGGTTGTTGGTTGTTGCCTGCCTGCCTGCTGCTACTGTTGTGTATTTTCTTTTTCTAATATGCTAAAAGTATTTTGTATTTTTCCCGGGCAGTAGAGAGTTTACGTCTGTCTGGGAATTTTGCCAAAAGCAACAAATTCTGTAATTCGGATAGACACTCTCATCAAGCACTTTCTCCCAGTGTTTAGTCGCCGTCGATCGTTTCAAAAGCGCGATCTTTCCTTAGTTCTTAATTTTTTGGCTGGGCCAAAAAATTTAAAAAATAATAATTATATAAAATTCTTTCGGGTTCGAACAGCATTATAATAACGAAAATTTTTGTAAGTTAAAACGACAACAATTGTAACTGCTATTCAAAGAAAATATAAGCCACATGTTATTATTATCCCAAAAAAATCAAACAGTATCAAGTTAAATAAACTTAAAAAAAATAAATAAAAAAATATATTAAAAAAACTTCAAAATATAAAGCAAAGGACAATTTAAAAAGGTGTGAATATATCATTTCAAAGAATTAAAAATAGTGTGTTGTTGAAAAAAAGATATCCTCATCCTGCTACCGCCATCTCCACTACCACCACCACGCCACCTGCATTTCAAAAATTTCTGTTTAGTGCTTATTACACCATAGCTGTAAGAAAAGAGGAGTAACAAACGGCCGTTATAATTAGTTAACTCTTCTGCATGGTTGAGTTGCCAGTGAGCAAAAAGCAAACAAGCTGAAAAAAAACAAGAGAGACCAAGCAAAAGGCGAGAGAGAAAGAGAGAGCGATAGAAAAACGTGTCAACAATGAAAAATAAATATTCGGAAATGTATTGCGAATAGAAAACAATAAGAAATTATGGTTTTAAAAGCCATCAGGAAGTACACTTACCCTAGATGTTGTGTGTTTGTTTAATAAAACATTTATGGGAAAGTTATATAAAAAGATGCCATCGTTCTTTAATACGATTGCGATCTGCAAAACTACTCAAAACTTTTATGTCATGTGACAAAAATAATACAATTGTATGAGTAGTGGTAATGTACGTATGTTCATACATATATAACCACCAATAAAAATGTATATAAATGAAAGTATGAATGTATGTATATATGTTTGAATATACCACACATAATAGGAACCTTCAAATTTACTTTTTATTAAAAAAAATTAGCATAATTCTAGAAGAAAGAAAATATTCGTATAGGTATATAGCAATGCACTTTTTTCTTCCCATATACCTATAGGAAAAAAAATTGTGGGGAGTATAATCTATTCGAAATACACAAATAACACTATTTTTAAAGACAATCTCTCCCCGACAAAAAAGAAAAAAAGAGCAAAATTAAAAATAAACCATCATCTATATTATTCAAGGTTTTTCTAAATAATATGTGAAATGTTCATGATGCGACGACCAACGTACACACACAGTCGCTTATTATCCCACCACTTTACCTCCACAATGGTGTGGAGAGAAGTGGTGTATTTGTATTTCTTTTTGATATTTGGGACCATTAGAAAAACGTAAAAAAAGTTTTATTCAATGTACATGTATGTAGCTAGCTACGAATGTATGAGTAAATCTGTTTATCTCTCGATTAGTATTGGTTAATTAGAAATTTTCTGTTCTATGCTGTAGGTGCCTTGGGGAAAGGAATGAAATTCTTAAGAACCAACTAAATTATAGGCAAATGTTCATACATACGACACCCATACAATGACATAAACAAACAGAAAATACATATATGTAGGTATAATAAAATATATCTATTCATATACGCATCTCTCAATGCTTTCATAATAATTTTGTGTAATATCTTTGTTTAATTTTTTTTGGCAGCCGAGAAGATTTAGAAAAATCACCTTAAGCATTGGATTGTCAAGGCATGTCAACTGACATATTTATATGTACAAATGTTTAATATATACTTATATTAGTGTGTATGTGTGTCTGTATGGGCAAGAGCACCAGCAAATGTTACTCATTGCTACCAAGAGACTATTGGTTTGTGACTCCGTTATTCTGCCACGATCGAAATCGAAATAACGACAACCAAAAACAACAATCATAGAGCCATTTTTTGGGGAATTTCGATTTTTAAATAATAAACAACAACAATTCAATTTGCGTATCTATACAAATATACTTTCATGGTTTTTCATATTTTTCTGATTCTATTGCATAACGAGAAGCAAGTTATTTTTGGCAAGAATATGAACATAAATATGTATTAGGGGTTTATTTGAAACGTGGCAGCGCGGTCAATGCGATATATTTGTGTGTGTAAGTTTTGTCCCCACGAGGCAACAAAAACACACTTGAAAGCAAGTATATGTAGCAATAATTAACAGAGCATTCAAACTAAGGCAATTTTTAATGTCACCCTAACTAAATAATGAGCAGTGTTTAGCCTCGTTTATCCCAAAGCAAAAAATAAAATAATTTTTTGTCTGAAACGGACTAAAGTATAGTGAGCATGAATTTGTTTTAATATTAGATAACAACAAATTAATGCAGGAAAAATGAGTTCGATGAATGGCATTTGTTTGTTATTGGTGGTCTTTTCGTATTTTTTATAGAGTTGCCACAACTCTAATTAATTCAAAATGCGAACATAGCGTCCGTTGCAAAGTCGATTGCTTGTTCAACATTTCCCTGTTTCAAGAAAAAACGCAAAAAACATGGTGGATAAACTTGTATATCTCATTAAACACAGACCAGATGGGTTCAAATAGATTACTATTTTTACAGAAATTCACTTAAATCAATCAAATTAACCACTGTATATCTCAAACTATAGGGAACAAAAAATAATTAAACCTTGTAAATGTCCTTCAAATCATCCCAGATTATTAGTCTAATACAAATTTGCCCATGAACATTGCATTAAGGAAAAGAGACAAACTTCTTCACATATCAATAAGTGCTGTACGATTCAAGTTTAAGCTCAATGATAAGAATCCATATTACCTATTTTGAAATGATCTTCGCGCAATTCAAAGTGTCTTTTCCAAGTACCCATAATAATTGATCACTGAAAACCTATCTCCATAACTATAGGAGAAAAACGAACCCCTGCAAGATAAAAGTGGCATCTACAGCTTAAAAAAAAAAACAAAATTTAAGCAATAAAATGTAGTTTGATTTAGCCTAAGATGGGATTACAGCAAATTATAAAACACACACACATCAACTCTCATTTCCACTTACACCAAAACCCATTAAAATTGTGTCACTCGAACTAACTAATTTCGTACCATTTATTTATCAAAACAAAAACAAAATCATCTGATTATTGTGAGTTTGTATTCGAGTGACAAAGTTTTAGTGAGTTTGAGCCTTTTTTCCAGATAGTCTACAAAACAAAACAGATGATTTTAATTTCTAGAAGTCCTTTAACGCTACCACCAACAACGTGATTTTTTACGATAATTGTATATTTGACGTTGTAAAAAGTCAAACTGCAATTTTGTCGTTTAAAATACCTGCCTGCTCCAATATCTAAGTACACTTGGCAAGGTAAAAAGGTATATAACGATGCAGAATGCAAAGATACCGTTACTCGCCAAAAACAAAAAGTAAAATGAGGATTGTACTTAATTTATCCTAGTTTGGAAAGGAACGTCGATACCTGGTTTTATACAACATATACATATTCTGTAGATTGAAGGAAATTAAAAAATTTTCTACAGATGTCAAAATTTCTAAAATAGTTTCTAGCCAAATTATCGTATTTTCATGATTGGCCGCCAGCCAAACACAAAGGGTTGATAGCGGTCAACGTTTCTATTTTTGTGTAGTCATTCACAATCAGTCAATAAACTTTAAACGAGTCGTGACTTGACATATGAACTTAAAGCATGAGAATGTTGAGGGGGTGCAACGAGAAATATCAATGTTTACATGTAGCCTGGTATAAAATAGTTTCCAGAGTTTTTCTCTATATCTGAAAATTCTCAAAATTATATTATTATTTCATTTGGCACAAAGCCAAAATTTGGACATCTGTCACAGTTTTAAATTTTATCTTCCATTAAAAAAAACTTATGCAAATTTTCCTTGACAACGATATTTAAAATTATTAATACCTACTTATATACTGTTCAAAAATAACTTTTGCAGACAAGGTCAAAGTTATATAAGCGTTGGGATTATTCACAATGTTTAAATATAAGGTCAATGAACTCTGAGGGCCTGTCACGTGTGTCACTTACAGCAACACGTTTATATATATGCTTGCAGAAACAAATATATGCTTACAATAATTACATAGTTTGTATGCTTTAAATATATGAACATTTAAAGATGCAAGTCTTTGTTTTGGAAATCTTTGACCCACAATTCTAAATGTATATTTTAATTTTATACAAAAAATCCCGGGGATCAAACAGCTTTAAAAATTGCTACAAATAGCCCTTTTAAACACCTGCCTTTGTAGCCAATCACAATCATGTCAATCCAAATGGGTCAGAAGTACATCTATAGCACGAACGCGCACAAGTTGTGCTCGCACTACGATCGCTCATAGCCAACATACCGTACACAGATCACCCTCCGGTTGTATCACCCAGACAATTGAAATATGAATTATAAATTTCATTGTTGAATGCCTGGGCAATTGCTAGAACGAAACAAATAAATAAAAACATTCATAGAGAATTGTGGTGTACGAGAGTAACAACCCAGACAGCCAACCAATCGTATTAAATCTTCGCAACGGCAACGGTGAATTTTTATAATTTCGCATTCGTCTAACGGTAACTAAAAGTGTAGCACAGGGTTGTTTGTTGCCCGAATACAACACAAAGAACAGCCGTCTGTCAGCTTGCTCGATAGGGCCACTGAAGAGTAACTACGTTTATAGTTGTTGAATGACAGGCAGGCAGCAGTAGCAGAGTTCTATAGAAAAGCAATTCACTGAACAATAACTGTGGGGAAGAGAGAGGCATTTCTTTTTTTGCAAAATCACAAGCTTTATTTTATATTTTGGAAACTCACAAGAATATAGATCTAGTTGTAGTGAATTAGTTTTAATATACACCTTTAGTATCAAACATTTTTGAACAAAACAAAAAACAGGTATTTACAAAATGTCGACGAGTGTTAACCTTTTTCTTTCAACATGTAAATGATTTTTTTGTGTTCTTTCGTTTTGTGGTGCAAGTCGGAATTCGGTCCCGCGGCAGCAGCAGCGCATTTTCAAGTGTATTATCTAGAAAAAGTAATGAGTGACTAGTTCCTTATTTAAGATGAAAAAAAAAATAGTTTACAATTCCTTTTGTTTGAAAAAAACCACAAAAAGAATGCGCAATAAAACGTCAATTGTATGTGGTTAACATAACTAGAAATCTACAAATGTGAAATGTGGCTCATTGGTTGATGGTGGTCAGCAGCAGCGACAGCAGTCAGGGTAAACTTTGACAGTGGTGGCGGCGGCGGCGGCGATAGAAGAAGAAGAAAAGAAAAAGAGAAAAGTAGAACGATTTGGCAAATACAAGCGATAATGTTTGCAAAAATTATTTCTATGTTACACGTGTTCTTTTGAAATTTACCCAGTCATCTATTACATATGCTCGCTCTCGTACAAGCATGCATGTATGTCCCCATAGATGACTGGCTGTAGCCTTAAATGTCAATGACAGCTCAAAACTGTAGAATACTTTCGTATGAGAGTGTAAGATTATTACACCACGTATGTATTACAAAAAAAAAAAGATAGCGCGATATCTTCACACTGCCATTGAAAAAATGTAGATACATTTAACAAATATTAGTTTGGTACACATGAAACTAGACCACCGCGTCTCTCAAAGTTCTGCATTCCTAAGCCAACGCCACCAGCACACGATCTTTATCAAAGTGTGGCGGCGCATTGGCTTTTAGATTGCCCCATTGCCATGAAACTCCAAATATCTCAAGATTTTCAATGCTGATATGAATTTGATTAGTAGTTAAGAGTTCCATCCGATTGCTGTATATCTTTTAACAAAGTTTTCCTCCTTACCATAACCGCTGTTTTGGTCATTGCTTTTAAGGGTTGAATATCGTGGTCTTTTCGTTCCACCTTGGAATTCGCCTCTAAAGTTTTTTTTTTTTTTTTAACGTAACAAAAGAAGGTGATCGGCGACGACGTAGCACATTCTTCTTTGGACTGTTTTCGTATGATGTTTTTTGCTTTTAGGTGCCAATATTATCGCACATTAACCTTTTTTTCACGTTCGCTGCTTATTGGAACGCTGAGAATTGTGAAAGTTTTTTAAAGCAACAAAAACGAAAGTAGTACTCTCATTGTACAACTTGGAAAGGTTCTCAAAATTTCTTCTGAAACATGAAGGGGACATTGTTTCTACTTGTAGCAGTGGCTTTATATATATTTTTTTATTAGAATAACATGTGGTGAATTTTTCGTAAAATTTTTACGATTATTATGAAAATTAATATAGGTTTTTTGCTTTATTTACAGTTACGCTAAGTGCTACTTACAGCTGAGCCATGGAAGACGGTCACGCTAAAACCGTCGAACAGGTACTACAAGCTTTTGGTACAGATCCAGAACGCGGTCTCACTCTCGATCAAGTGAGAGATAACCAGAAGAAATATGGCCCCAACGGTAAGTAGAGATTCTACCTTTTTGCCAATATCCTGTGAAGGACTTTACTTACAAAAAACATATTCCTGACTAGCTATAGGTAGATAGCTTTTAATTTTGTGAAAAGAATAGAAAGATTCTATAAGTCGTATGTTGCTACCATTCCTGGTTTTGCCACTTCTGTTGCAAGCAACAGTTTTAGAAGTTTCTTATAGATTAAGATCAACACCATTTGAACTTTTATTTTACAGGGGACATAAAAAGTTTTTTCTGTATAATTTGTTGTTAGTCGTTGTTGTAGCTAAATTTATTGACGTCATAGTGTGTTGTGCACTCAGGCGGCAGCCCTTGACGATAAAGAACTCCATCGGGTCCTACGATACATACAACCGGCTGCCATGGGATTGTGCTACATCCCATTTGTATGAAGAGTTTGCGATTCTCGTCAAGCAATATATGTATGTAGGGGAGAAATCCTTTCTCGGTCCATGGGACCGATTGGTTGGTTATTTAAAAGAACCAGTAACTCGCTTTGTCATATGGAGCATCATAGGCTCTCAGTATTTTGGCAAAAGCGATTGCCTTCTGGCTTTTCATTGAGACTCACTCCCCTTATTTCTACGGAGTATACCACTATCCTCAATCTATGGACGCGCCCGGTAGCTCCCAGCTGAGATTCTTATTATAGCGATGAACATCACAAAGATAGGAGCTCAAAGTTCTAACCTGAGTGGAGCTTATAATTATTCCGTGCCGGGCTTGTTAATAATGCTTGGTTTACTAGAAGCTGATAACGGGACTACCCTAACAAACATATATTTTATATAAACAAACAGTTATAACAAGTGAAGGGTCTTGAAGTTCGGCCGCACTTCCTATCAAGTTCGTTTTGACGATTGGCATTTATTAGCAGAAACTAAAAATTATATGCACCATAAAGTTTTCAGGAATTCAAATCGAGATTTAGGCTTTATCTGATTATAAACCGATTTAGATCACATTCGGCATCCAAGTAGTCACAACAGAAGTTGTTAGTCGAAAAATTCATTTCACTTGATTACTCTAGGGACTCAAGAAGTGAAATCGGTATACAGTATGTAACGGAAATAAGCATAGGGTGTATAAGAAAGAGTTTTTCAAAACACCAAGTCTTTGCTTAGGTCGCTCATTGCAATATGATTTGATGTAAGAAACAAACGTATACAGAAATATCTTTATAGCACCGAATTTGAAAATTCCACTTCGAAAAATGTCCTATAAGAACATGTTAATTATGAGAACATATGGTTTGACAATAACTCCATAGAAAAACAAAAAAAAAACGCATATGCAGACCTAATGTAAGTTGTCATGTGGAAATTCGTAGAGCAGCGATGGAACTTTCACACATTTGCACATAAGTTCGAACCCTGCGGGCTATGTTGTTGTGTACGTAGAAATATGGACACTTCTCATATGAAAAAAATAAACGAATTTTGAAATTCTTTGGACTTTTTTTATATCTGTTGTCTGGAAGTTATAGAACTTTATAAACCGACTCGGACCAAGCTTGACATGAATGACGGAAGTAATTTCATACGTCACTGAGCAACATGTTGGCTAATCAAATACTATATTTGCCTTCTAATTACTCATGATCCATCCAAATTGGATGGGAAATACATTACGTTATGGACTGAATCGGGCCAAACTAGGCATGGATGTAGGATGTAATAAAGTAATTCATTGTAAACATTTTCATGTAAATCGAAGAAGATTTTTGCGTTCTAATTTTCAAAAAGTCCAATCGGAAGATCGGTATGTATGGATGGCTTACATTAGGTTTTGAACCGATTCAGACCATACTTGCCATCGATTTGGGAAGCATTATTAGAAGTCATACATTTTAGATAAATTGAAAAAAAAAAATGTCGATTTCTATGGACGCAAGAAGTAAAAATCGAGACTCTCTAAACATATACCGATTTGGGCCTTTGCAATCCCAGACTACGAAATCCTTTTAAGATTTATGCCTAGCAGATTCTATTACATTTTGCTTATTTTTTTATAGCTTTTAAAAACAAAGAAAATTACCGAATACTGGCTTAGGTCTTTGTCCATTGTGGCATGGGTTGGATAAACATCCGCATCCTCTTTTCTTAACCTAACTTAAGAAAATATATTCATAACTAGCCCTCAAAACACTGATGGGATGTGGAAACATTTTGCATACCAAAAAACATTTTACTTTTAACTACCACGCTTGATATTACATCTATTTACAACTTTTTTCCACCTCATTTTTCTCTCTCCAGAATTACCTACCGAAGAAGGCAAATCCATCTGGCAGCTCGTTTTAGAACAATTCGATGATTTGCTCGTCAAGATTTTGCTTTTGGCCGCCATCATTTCATTCGTGAGTATTCAAATCCCCATCTCGTAAAAAACGGTAGTAGTGTAGTTTGGGACGTTTAATGCGTATGAGGATAAACAAATAACGACGCAAAATGCCAAACAATTTGCGCCGCGATTTTTATAAGCATCTCTACTGCATATCTTTGGCCTTAATTTATTTTGTTTTGGTTATTAACACTTTTTTCTTTTGTTTTTTTTTTGTTTTCTCTCATTACAGGTATTGGCTTTGTTTGAAGAACATGAAGAAACCTTCACTGCATTTGTAGAACCTTTAGTTATTTTATTGATTTTGATTGCTAATGCCGTTGTCGGTGTATGGCAAGAAAGAAATGCCGAATCCGCTATTGAGGCCCTGAAAGAATACGAACCTGAGATGGGCAAGATTGTCCGCCAAGACAAATCAGGTGTCCAAAAGGTTAGAGCGAAGGAAATCGTGCCCGGTGATATTGTTGAGGTGTCTGTGGGTGACAAGATCCCAGCAGATATCAGACTTACACATATCTACTCGACCACCTTGCGTATTGATCAATCTATCTTGACTGGTGAATCGGTTTCTGTTATCAAGCACACCGATGCCATTCCCGATCCCCGCGCTGTCAATCAAGATAAGAAGAACATTTTGTTCTCTGGTACCAATGTTGCTGCTGGTAAAGCTCGCGGTGTTGTCATTGGCACTGGCCTCAAGACTGCCATTGGTAAAATCCGTACTGAAATGTCCGAGACTGAAGAAATCAAGACCCCCTTGCAACAGAAATTGGATGAATTCGGTGAGCAATTGTCTAAGGTCATTTCCATTATTTGCGTTGCTGTCTGGGCTATCAACATTGGTCACTTCAACGATCCCGCCCACGGTGGTTCCTGGATCAAGGGTGCCATCTACTACTTCAAGATTGCCGTTGCTTTGGCTGTCGCTGCCATTCCTGAAGGTTTGCCTGCTGTCATCACCACTTGTTTGGCTTTGGGTACCCGCCGTATGGCTAAGAAGAACGCTATTGTCCGCTCCTTGCCCTCTGTTGAAACTTTGGGTTGCACCTCTGTCATCTGCTCTGATAAGACCGGCACATTGACCACAAATCAAATGTCTGTTTCCCGCATGTTCATCTTCGATAAGGTCGAAGGTAGCGACAGCAGCTTCTTGGAATTCGAATTGACTGGCTCCACTTATGAACCCATTGGTGAAATTTTCTTGAACGGCCAACGCATCAAGGCTGGTGATTATGACGCTTTGCAAGAAATGGCCACCATTTGCATCATGTGTAACGATTCCGCTATTGATTACAACGAATTTAAACAATGCTTCGAAAAGGTCGGTGAAGCCACTGAAACCGCTTTGATTGTACTTGCTGAGAAAATGAATCCCTTCGGCGTTACCAAGTCTGGTTTGGATCGTCGTTCTGCTGCCATCTGTGTCCGTCAAGAAATTGAAACCAAGTGGAAGAAGGAATTCACCTTGGAATTCTCTCGCGATCGTAAATCCATGTCCTCTTACTGCGTACCATTGAAGGCTTCTCGTCTCGGCACTGGACCCAAATTGTTCGTTAAGGGCGCCCCTGAAGGTGTCTTGGAACGTTGCACACACGCCCGTGTTGGTACAAGCAAGGTCCCACTTACCAGCGGCTTGAAGGCTAAGATCCTTGCCTTGACTGGTCAATACGGTACTGGCCGTGACACTTTGCGTTGCTTGGCTTTGGCTGTTGCCGATAGCCCAATGAAACCTGAAGAAATGGACTTGGGCGATTCCACCAAATTCTTCCAATATGAAGTTAATCTTACCTTTGTCGGTGTCGTCGGTATGTTGGATCCCCCACGTAAGGAAGTTTTCGATGCTATTGTCCGTTGCCGTGCTGCTGGTATCCGTGTCATTGTCATCACTGGTGACAACAAAGCTACCGCTGAAGCCATCTGCCGTCGTATTGGCGTTTTCGGTGAAGATGAAGATACTACTGGAAAATCATACTCTGGCCGTGAATTCGATGACTTGTCTCCTGCCGAACAAAAGGCTGCCGTTGCCCGCTCTCGCTTGTTCTCCCGTGTGGAACCCCAACACAAATCCAAGATTGTTGAATACTTGCAAAGCATGAACGAAATCTCTGCTATGACTGGTGATGGTGTCAATGACGCTCCCGCTTTGAAGAAGGCTGAAATTGGTATTGCTATGGGTTCCGGTACTGCTGTAGCCAAATCTGCCGCTGAGATGGTATTGGCTGATGATAACTTCTCCTCCATTGTGTCTGCTGTTGAAGAAGGTCGCGCTATTTACAACAACATGAAACAATTCATCCGTTATTTGATTTCTTCCAACATTGGTGAAGTCGTCTCCATTTTCTTGACTGCTGCTCTTGGTCTTCCTGAAGCTTTGATCCCCGTACAATTGTTGTGGGTCAACTTGGTAAGTGGTCAAGTCATGAAAAGTGACAAATAATGAGAAGGGAAACAAGTGATTGAGTGTCCCTGTATTATTGTATAGGTCACTGATGGTCTCCCTGCCACTGCCCTCGGCTTCAATCCACCAGATTTGGATATCATGGAGAAACCACCACGTAAGGCTGATGAAGGTTTGATCTCTGGCTGGTTGTTCTTCCGGTAAGACTATTATTTCTAGACTGATGAGTGATGATTTTCTTATATGGTGTGTGTGTGTGTGTATTTTTTCATTCCAGTTACATGGCTATTGGTGGTTATGTCGGTTGCGCTACCGTTGGTTCCGCTGCCTGGTGGTTCTTGTATGCTGATAGTGGTCCCCATCTTAGCTACTGGCAACTCACCCATCACTTGTCCTGCTTGGGTGGTGGTGATGAATTCAAGGGTGTTGACTGCAAGATCTTCGCCGATCCTCATGCCATGACAATGGCTTTGTCCGTATTGGTCACCATTGAAATGCTTAACGCCATGAACAGGTAAAAAAAATCTAAAGGACATTGAATGGTTAAGTAAAACTACACACACCAAATATGGAGTATATGGTACAACATTTTGGGTCTTAGTCGAGTGGGTCTGGCTGGGCTGTTAAACAGGTGACGTGTATCGTGCGGTCCCTGGTTATAATCGGGACATGCTTCTTGCACGTCGGCATCAATCCTTGCTCTGTAGGAGTTGAACGTAATTAAGCCAGAAATACTCTGGTTTGCCGGGGGAGGTCAATTTCTTCAGATGCAATGGGAGGCGGTCGTTCTCCAAGGACTACATTCACCCGGTAGCCATTTACCGCATCTGCTACCGACTCCTTGATTGGGTTTAGATTCTTAGACGATATAGACCGATTTTACGCTAGCGTCAGAGGCCAGCTTCATGAGAGTGTTATATGAAATGCATGTAAAAAACTTGAAGCTGATTCTTGACTTATTGATTTGGTTTAGATACTAAGACGCTTTTTTTCCCCATGTGCACAGATCTCTTGAGATTTGTTATGTAGTTATTCACCCCTATTGTACATTATATGAAACCATGTTGTGATATGGCCTCATACAATATATGTACTATCATACATTTACAATGTATGGCCTAGCACGCGGGCAATTTTGTCAAAATGGAATTTGCCATACCGAATGGTCTTTATACTCAGGGAAGTTGTTTAATATCCCCTTGTTGTAGCCTCTAGGCGGGGTGTCTTTCTTTCATGTCCCCAAATTTTAACTAGTCTTTTTCTAAATAGCTTTTTTTCCTTTAATACATTATTGAAATCTGTCTTTCTTTTTTTCTATTTCTCTAGTTTGTCTGAAAATCAATCTTTGATTGTTATGCCTCCATGGTCCAACATGTGGTTGATTGGCTCCATGGCTTTGTCATTCTCTTTGCACTTTGTCATTCTTTATGTAGAAGTTCTTTCCGTAAGTATTAAAAAAACAATATTTCTTACATTGCCTATTAAAAATTAATAATTGATTTTTTTTATTATACTCTCTTTTCTCTGTGTGTGTGTGTGTGTGTTTGTTTGTCTGTTATCATTTTTTTTTTTGCTTATAGTCCGTGTTCCAAGTGACACCATTGTCCGGCGAAGAATGGATGACTGTGATGAAATTCTCTATTCCTGTAGTTTTATTAGATGAAACACTTAAATTCGCTGCTAGAAAGATCGCTGACGGTGAGAATCCCATTTATAAAGTGCATGGGATAGTTTTAATGTGGGCCGTATTTTTTGGCCTCTTGTTTGTTATGCAGTCTTAAATATTTAATTTAAGTTTAAAATTAATACACATCTTAACAAAAACAAAAAAAAAGGAAAGCAAAACATCCTCTCTTATATATAATGAAAAAAAAAAAATACAAATAATGAAAAAACGCCAATAATCATTGTTATGTGCATAAAAACCACTAACTTCTCTCTCTCTCTATCTTACGCTTTATTATCCTTTTTCTATACTTTTCAACTTACCCTTAAGCAAAAACCGCTTAATTAAGTCAAAAATAAGCAACAAGTTTTAAGGCAAAACAAACTCAAAAAATCATTGAAAAAGCAAAAACAACAAATGAAAACTCACTTATTAATACTACTAAAATAGCAACAGCCTATACTTAATTGTTTACCCTAAACAACAACTACATACTACTAACTAAGATTATTAATAACAAAAACAACAACTAAGCTTAAAATAATCCTAGCAAACAATCATGGCCGCCTCATAATTCTAAATTGATGATGATTGGATGATTGAACTGATTGTTGTTATACATCATATTTTGCTATATATACACATACTACGTTTTTTGAATGAATCTCTCTACGTTTTTTTTTTTATAAATACGCTATCGCTGTAAAAACCTTATTATTGTCCATATTATCACTTTATAATGCATACTACACACAAGGTTTTTTTTTACATACATGTAACATATTTTTTACTAGTGCAATTTTTTTAAGAAATTTTCCTAGGTCTTTTTATTTCATACTCGGAAACGGAAACAGAAATAAAATTTAAATTAAAGCAAAACCAGCAGAGACATGTGAATAGCAGCCTTAGCTTTCGAATTAGGGTTTTGTACATTGGGTTTTTTCCAAAGATGATATTTTTGTTTTTCAATTTTCCTTTTTTTTTATATGTGTAGCAATTTTTGGGTACTTAACATATACATACATACATAGATTTATACATATATAGCAATTTGAAACACCAAAATAAAGGGGTTATAAAATGCGTGAGAGTAAACACAGCAGAAGTATGGCTATAAGGATATACAGCATGTGTTGTTGAGGGGGAGGAGGTAATAAAGCTAGGCAGTAAAGCCACAAGGGGCTTAATTCTAAGCCCAACCAAGAGCAAACAAAATAAAACTAAGAACCACCTCATTTTGTATTTCGGCCAAAAACACCAAAATAAGTCTAAAGTCAAATGGTTTTTGCCATGTTCCATTAATTTGGCCAACTGCTGTATTTCTATATTTCTAGAGGAAAATTACACAGATACATGGTTAAACACACACATATATATATATAGGTTTTAGAAGTATTATTGTGACTTATATATATATACAAAAAAAAAAGAAAAACAATTTAAAACAAACATACATAACAAAAGAGTAAAATAACTAAAACATAAAACAAATAGTCTTCGTTTTTGATGATGATGATGAGATAATGTTATAGACATTCATAAATTTAGTTTAGTGGTATTTAATATATTTAAAACAATTATGTAAATTATTAAATGTCTCCATTTTTAAGGATCTGCATTACATTTTAAACGAACTTTAAGGATAGAAAAAAAGAAAACAAAATAAAACAAATTTTTAATTGTACATATACCAATACAATACCCTTTACTACTACTACTACTGCAATGACATCTATTACTACTTTAAACATTCAACATTCAAATGAGTTGTGAAACAAGTTAAGCGAATAATTAACTCCCCCATAACGCCCCCTATTCCAAAACAGAAACTTAAGCTATTTTTTTAACATACATTTCTAGTTTTTTTTTTCATGAATTTTTCTTTTACATAAACCACGAAATCGTACGAAATACAATCATAAAGTTTTGTTTTTTTTTTAACAGAAAAGTAATTTCATTAAAAAAAAAGTGAAAAAATTAGTATAAAAAATAATAAAAATAAAATAAATAAATAATATAATAATAAATATATATTATTAATATACAAAAGGGCATTAAATATTATAAATTGCAAAAACTAAAAAATGTTAAATTAAAAAATATGATCAATTATAAATTAAAAAAATATATAAAAAATTATAAATTTAAAGAAAAAAAAAGAATAATAAATGTAGAAAACAAAAAAAAAATAAAAAAGTTTAATATATTATAAAAAACTAATAACATAATAAAAAGTCATAAACATAAAATAATGATTATAAAAATGCAAAAAGTAAAAAATTTTAAATTAAAAAATATGATAAATTATAAATTAAAAGAAAAGAATATAAAAAAATTATAAGCTAAAAGAAAAAAAAAATAATAAATTATAAATTTAAAGATAAAAAAGAATAATAAATACAAAAAATATGATAAATTTTGAACAAATTATGTATAAAAAATATAAAAAAGTTTAAAATATTATAACAAATAATAAATTTTAAAAAACTAATAACGTAATAAAAAGTTATAAAGATTGTAAAACATTACACAAAATAAAATAAAGAATATAAAATACAAAAACTAACAAAAAAATAATATCTGAAAAGTATAGAGACAATTGAAAAAAAATGGAAAATAATTCGTTGAAAACAGCAGAATTGGTCTAAAGTTAATTTTTTTTAATTTCGTTTCTTTTTAAAATTAAAAAAAAAAAAATTAAAAACAGAAATGGATTTTAAAAAAATATTTTTTTAAATATTAAAAAACGAAAACGTTTATTCTCAAGTTGTTTGCCTGTTAGGGCGAAGATCATTAAATTTCACAATTTTTTGTTTGTTTCTTTATTGTTTTAAATATTTTTTTTAATACTAAAATTCATTAGTATTTTGATAATTAGGAATTACTTACATTTATATTTTCTTAAACAAGAATTTGCACCATGTGTTTACCTTAGACAATTTTTAAGTCCTAGTGGGAGTTATATAACGATAGACTAATATAGTGATTCTTAAATTGTTCCAAGAAGTTATAGCTAGATTGATAAAAAAAAAACATTAACAAACCGGCCTCCTCTCTCACAAAGGATTTGTTATTTTAACATACAGTGGCACAGATATGTCTACATACCCTTTCACAAAATATCAGTTACGTAAACTGGCAGTATCGTAGTTAGAATAAGACTTTACCCTCAAAATTTTAACTAACAATAACACTGGAAAACATGCTAAAAAAATTTTAGCAGCAATAGACATTTTGGAGAAAAACTCTTTCGTACGAAAATTTCGTTTGGGAAAACGTGTTTATTGAGTGGGGTATGTAGACTTTTCTGTCCCACTGTAGGACATTCCCCCTAAGCATACGAAAGTTGTTTGTTCAAGTGACAAATTCTTAATGAGACTGGCTGTGACTTTTCAAAGGGAAAAATTATAACAAATATTTTTCATTGCCACAAGGTTTTTTTTTGTTTTTTAAAAATTTTGAAAAAAAAATTTTTCATAAAAAATTGGGTAAAAATTCTTTTTTAAAACTTGAGGGGGTGAATCTACATTTACTATTTCCATTAGGCTATAGTTATAAGAACCATAAAGAAGTTAGCAAAACACTCCAGCAGGTCCTACAGTAAACGCAATACAATACAATAAAAAAAACACGCACACTACTCTATACATAAAAGCAGCGCAGCTCTCTACTTTTCTGCAATCTTTTTTATTCGACGACGCAATGTGGATCGTTAGGAGGATCTAAGTTTCTTCTATCTATGCGCCACTTAAAAACTCGCTCGCTAGCTCGTTTGTTTGCTCGCCCGCCCGCCCTACACTGAAAATATGCGAATAGTGTAATATTGGTTTGTTCCTTGTTCCTCTTACTAACATTTTACTTTTTTTGTTCATTTGATGTTTTTTTTCTAATGTTTTCCTTCGAATATACCTTTTTCCCCCAATTACAGTTAACCCCGACTTCCATTAAAGAAACCACAAAAAGGCCATCAAAACACCCCCTCCGATGTATTTCATAAAATTTAATTTATTTCTTTCCTAAGATGCTATAGCTGCTTAAGTAATAATAATAATAAAAGAAAAGTACACACAGATACCGAAAACGAAAAAAGGCAACGGAAAACACGAAAAAATCAATTGTTTGGCATTTTCATTAAAAAAAAAACAAAAACAAAAACATTGGAGCAAAACAAACACACACATAGAATAAAACAACAAGCATCAATTCATCACTTCTATAATGGGAGAACAGGAAACGGAAATAAAATATTTAGCCATTATCTATTTGTCATTTCAACAACAGCCACTCACTCAAATGACCCCAGACAAAGAGAGCACGAGAGAGAGTTGGTGTAAAGGAAATAAAAAAAGTTTACCAAATTTCTCCCAACGTTGTTGAAGTAAACAAATAGAGTTGTTTCCCTGCCACAGCGTTCAACAGAAGAATATGTGAATATCCCCACATGTCGCAGTGCCATTACCACCCTTCACACCCACTCATATAAGCGTGATGTGATGCGGTTAGACTAAATACCCTGTCCTGTTGCCTGCCTGGTTCATGCTCTCCCCCCCCCCATAAAACCCAATCAAAAGACACCAAGAGCCAGCCGGCTAGCAAGATGTTTGTTTATTAGTTTGTTGCGTTATTTTCTTCTTAGCCAGTTTCTCTCCTTACAGCTTTGTCCCCTGAAACTTACGCAAAATGGACCTTTAACGTTTGTTTTTTTCGCAGATTATTTGCCGAATATATATATAATACAATAATGTTGTTTCTCATTTAATTCTTTTTGTAACTGCCCCTAAAAACAATACCCCAACACTCTCCTACTATAGTTCCTGATACTGTTGATACTTCCAAGTGGTAAGCAGCCAGCCAGTGGGTCACCAGTAAAGTCGCCATCACCAATACTACACCAACTAAATATTACAACTACAACAAAACTTCCTTAAATGTTTACACATATTGATTGTACGATATGTGTGTGTACCCTCCTACGTTTCGTTTCGTTCCGTTGCGTTACGTCTCGTATGTATGTTATGTCTCTCGTACGTATTATAAACTTAGATAAATTGCCCGCCGCACCAGTTTCAAAATCCCCACTTTAAGGAATAAATAAATAAATAAAAGAATTTATTTAAATTACAACAACAAAAAATCTACAAAAAAAAAACTAAAGTACTATTTACTTAATATATCTTTTGAAAACTACAAAAAAAAATTAAACAAACCAGCCAAACAAACGAACAGAAAATGTTGAGTGTGTATATGTATAAAGAATACCTAATAGAACAACTGCAACAACAACATAAACAAGTACAGTATAATCCTACATATATATATACGTTGAGATGATATATATATGTGCCTAAACGATAGTGAAATTAAATTTTATTTAATAAAGTATTCGCAAAAAGAAACACAAAATATATTAATAAAGAAAAAAAAAAAATAATTAAAACTAAAAACTTGTTTCAATTCACTTATTTTTACTATGCAATCTGCAGCGAAGTCTGCTTTTGCCTCAGTATATCTTACCAAAAAGCCTTAGTATAGGTCAAGAAACCTTAGCATAGGTCAAGAAGCCTTCTATTAAAAACCATGGGACGTATAGTGGACACTATGTTAAAGAGTTCCTTGTGAAGGCCTTTAACAATGGAGGACCGACACACTAATACAATTCTAAAATCATTACCAGTTGGACCAGGCTCTCAGGTTCGTATAATCCATATTCTGAGGAACATATCGATAATTTGAGAGTCTCAAGGCATAGCGTTAAAAGACAGGTGATCGCAGAGGATGCTACCAGGTTACATTATTGTCACGCCTATGGGCGACTATTATAAACGGTCTACTAAGGTCTTCTTTGAACCAGTCTGTTATGCATACGGTGTTTTAATAACTCTTAGGGAAAGAGATCTGAATGCTGTTATGAGGAAAGCAGAAGGGGTCTTGTTCTTGAACTTAACCCTAAGAAACAGAAATCTGTCCACAGTTCCTAGACAAAACGATCTCAATATCGTACAGAGTTCTCATTATGCAGAAAAGCCATATGCTCGAAATGGAGACAAAATACAACTGCGCAAGAGTGCAAGATAATATTGGGTTGCCCAAAAAGTAATTGCGGATTTTTTAAAATAAAGTAAATGCATTTTTAATAAAACTTAGAATGAACTTTAATCAAATATACTTTTTTGCTCTTTTTTTCTAAAGCAAACTAAAAGCAACAGCTGATAACTGAAAGAAGAAAGAATGCAATTACCGAGTCACAAGCTGTGAAAAAATTTGTCAACGTTGACTATATGAAAAATCCGCAATTACTTTTTGGGCAACCCAAAATATCTAAATCTGAACCGACTTTCAAGCAGATCGTTTGAAAATTGCTGTTACTGCGGCCATTTAAGTACAAGTCGGGTGATACATATATATGGGAGCTATATCTAAATCTGAACCGATTCTATGAAATTTAGCATATATGTTAAGATCAGTAACAAATCATTTTGTGCCAAATTTTGTGCAGATCGGTTGAAATTTGTAGCTACTACGGCCATTTAAGTGCAAATCGGGCGATACATATATATGGGAGCTATATCTCAATCGGAACCGATTTTTACCAAAATCAATCGCGTTCGTCCTTGGGCCAAAAAAGTGATACGTGAAAATTTTCGTGATTATTGGACAACAAATACGACCTGCACTTTGATTACAAGAATACATGGACTCACAGACGGACATGGCTAAATCGAATCAGAAAGTGATTCTGAGTCGATCGGTATATACTTATCAATGGGTCTAGCTCTTCTCCTTTTTAAAGTTGCAAACAAATGCACAAACTTATAATACACTGTACCACAGCGGTGGTGTAGGGTATAAAAAACGAAACTCATATTTTTTTTATGCCGAATTTTCTTAAATAAGTTTAATGAAAAACAAAAACAAGTAAGAGCGTTCGACCGAGCCGAATTTTATATACCCTCCATCATGGATCGCATTTGTCGAGTTCTATCTCTTTTTAGGCAAATAAAGAATATTGAATAAGAACTGTTATACTATTGGAGCTATATCAAGCTATAGTCCGATTCGGATCATAAATGAATGCTGAACATTTTAGAAGTCATTGTGTAATATTTCAGCTCATTCGGATAAGAATTGCGCCTTGTAGGGGCTCAAGCAGCAAAATCGGGAGATAGGTTTATATGGGAGCTGTATCAAGCTATTGTATTAATCAATTAAGACCATATTAGACACGTATGTTAAAGGCCATGAGAAAAGCCAAAATTTCTGCCAAAACGGATGACAATTGCGCCCTTTAGAGGCTCAAGAAGTCAAGACCCAAGATAGGTTTATATGGCAGCTACTTAGCGCAGTTGTTGGAAGTGATACCAAAACAGTACGTGCTAAATTTCACTCAAATCGGACGAGAATTGCGCCCTTTAGAGGCTCAAGAAGTCAAGACCTAAGATTGGTTTATATGGCAGCTATATCAAAATATGGACCGATTTGGCCCATTTACAATCCCAACCGACCTACACCAATAAGAAGTATTTGTGCAAAATTTCAAGCGGCTAGCTTTACTCCTTCGAAAGTTAGCGTGCTTTCGACAGACAGACGGACGGAGGGACGGATATGGCTAGATCTCGATTTAAAATGACGATCAAGAATATATTGTATATACTTTATGGGGTCTCAGACGCATATTTCGAGGTGTTACAAACAGAATGACGAAATTAGTATATCCCCGTCCTATGGTGGAGGGTATAAAAATAAATATTTTTTGGTCGACCGGGGGACTCGAACATGGGTTTGCAAGTCATGAATGGCATGGGAATTTTGTGCTCTATACCTAAAGAATTTGTTGAAAGTCAGTGGAAAGTTACAACTAAAGAATTTATTGAAAGTCAATAAAATTTCAATAATTTTGTCTGTCAAGTCTCATGTAGAGACTTACCAACGTACTTCAACAAAGAATGTCTATGATTCAATGCTTAAATGTTGAAAATTTAATGTTTCACATACAAATTTGGTAGTTGGTTTTTTCAACGAGTTATTATTTTCTGTGTGATTTATAATTTATCCTCTCTTGTGGCGGTACTTTTATAATATGGAGCACTTCGAGAGTGTATCTCCTTTTATGATTGTTCTCCTGCGTCGGAATCTCCACATCATTTAGATTCGTTTTGTGTCCTGTTACCGTGCAATGAGCTGTAAGTGCCGTTTTCTGTTCCAAGGGACTTCCATAGGTATTCTGGTCAGATTTTTGTCCCGAGAAAATATTTTTTTTTTAAATTGTTGAACTTTTGCAGTCCTAATTTTTGTAATTTTTCTACCTATTCCGAGTTAAAGGGTTAAGAGAATTCTATTAAAATAATTATTTAACTTATCTAACGAATCATTCACAAATCACTCAACCTAATATGACATTGGGGCAATATTTTTGAATAGAAATGAAAAGACATAAATTTCTCTTCTCAGTGATGGTCATTAGCTTGTATGTGCGTACGTCATTGCTTTACATACATATGTCTCTGAAATGTATAAAATTCTATAAAAATAGATATGATCTAATATTGACAAAGCACCAAATAAATGGTGGCAAAAACTAAAAAGTTTATGGGCGACGAGTTTATTTCACTATATGACGATCAAACATAGCCACAGCTGACATTCACGCGCAAAACACAGCCTCCTCGCCTTAGAGCAGGCAAGGTATTTTACATGAAAATGAAAAAAGTGCTAAAGGATAAGTAGTGTTCTGACACTTTGTCAGGGCCATACAAACAACACAAATCTAATGATGTCAATTCGTAATATAATTTCTTCTCTATTTTGAGAAGGTGGGTTGGTTGGGGTTAATGACAGAACAAAGCTGTAGCCAAGGTCATAATAGCCAAGTGACTATTATAATAATAATAAAAATTATTATTTTGTTTTTAATTTATTATTAATTGGTCACAAATTAATTTTTTTTTATTTTTCTATACCAGTTTTTGTTTATTTATTTTTATTAAACATATTTTTTATTTGATTAATTTAAATGTAAGTATGTTGACATGCATTTTTTGGTATGTACTCTGTACTAGTTTTTTTTATTAATAATATAAAACAATAAATGATAAATATTAAATATTTTTTTTTTTTTTGATTTGACTAAAACATCAACAATGTCACAATAACAAATAATATATTTACAACAGTTTGTGTATTAACATTTAGGGCACCGCTATCTGCATTTTCATTAAGTTCGGCTGCCTCAGCTTTAGCCGAGATGTTAAAGGGCAAGCCCTCAAAGGAAACATAACAATCAAAATTATCCGAACCATCAGCATTTTGAGCCACTGCCGTCAGGGATGCATCAAAATGGGCATTTTCTCGCAGCACTACATTGGCCTTATCCATGGTTATAACCGTGTTGGGATTATCCGAACTAAAATGAAAATAAATTTAAAAATTTTAATAAAATCCATAAAAATTAAAAAGACTTTTGATTTTCTTTTCTTCAAAAATCCAACTTTAACAAGATTTTCTATGAAAATCTAGTTTGAAGAAAATATCAATAACATTTCTGGTTTTCAATTGGTCGTCCCAGGCCAATATACGCCCCTGCTTCATTTGACTGACACCCTTGGGAGGTCACCTGAGGTAATTATTAACAGTTAAGGTTAATGAGCTAAAGGTGCCCACAAGTTCCATACTAACCAGGATGCACTGAATAAAGTTAAGTCAAGCAATCAGCCGACATACAGTTTTTTTTTTTTTTTAATTTTTGGCAGTACCTGGCATTGAGGATGTCAACTTGTTCTCTTTTTACATTCATTCTTTGTTTAGGTTTTTTTCTATTTGATGAGAGATTTGACATCCCTAATGATGTTCATGGGGCCTATCCACTTTACGTTTTCGCAAGTGACCTAACCTTCTCTTAGCAATCCTGCATACTAACACATTCTTGTAAAAAAAGAAAGAACATATTTGAAACAAGTAAAAGCGTGCCAAGTTCGGCCGGGCCGAATCTTATATGGATTGCATTTGTCGAGTTCTTTTCCCGGTATCAATTTTTGGGCAAACAAAGGATAGAAGAAAAAGGTTCGATTCGGAGCATAATTGAATTGAATGTTGGAGACCATAGTAAAAGTCATTGTGTAAAACGTCAGCCAATTCGGATTAGAATTGCGCCCTTTAGGGGCTAAAGAAGTAAAATAGGGATATCGGTTTATATGGCAGCTGTATCAGGCTATAGACCGATTCAAACCATATTTGACACGCATGTTGAAGGTCATGGCAGAAGCCGTTGTTCAGCCAAATCGGATAAGAATTGCGCCCTCCAGTGGCTCAAGAAGTCAAGCTTAAAGATCGGTTTATATGGCAGCTATATCGGGTTAAGGACCGATTTATACCATACTTAGCACTGTTGTTGGAACGTTGGAAAAACGTCATGCCAAATTTCGGTCAAATCGGATAGTAATTGCGCCCTCTAGAGGCTCAAGAAGTCAAGACCCCAAATCGGTTCATATGGCAGCTATATAGGGTTATAGACCGATTTGAACCATACTTAACACAGTTGTTGAAAGTCATAACAAAACACGTCGTGCCGAATCTCAGCCAAATCGGATAGGTTTTGCGCCCTGTAAAGGCTCAAGAAGTCAAGACCTCAGGATCGGTTTATATGGCAGCTATACCAGGTTATAGACCGATTTGAACAATATTTAGCACAGTTGTTAGAAGACAAGTGTTCTGACACTTTGCCATCGTAGCGCAGAGGTTAGCATGTCCGCCTATGACGCTGAACGCCTGGGTTCGAATCCTGGCGAGACCATCTGAAAAAATTTTCAGTGGTGGTTTTCCCCTCCTAATGCTGGCAACATTTGTGAAGTACTATGCCATGTAATACTTCTCTTCAAAGAGGTGTCGCACTGTGGCACGCCGTTCGGACTCGGCTATAAAAGGAGGCCCCTTATCATTGAGCTTAAAAATACTTGAATCGCACTGCACTCATTGATATGTGATAAGTTTGCCCCTGTTCCTTAGTGGAATGTTCATGGGCAAAATTTGCATTTGTTAGAAGGCATAACAAAACAAGTCATGCTAAATTTCAGCCAAATCGGATAAGAATTGAGCCCTCTAGTGGCTCAAGAAGTCAAGAAGCCAAGATCCAAGATCGGTTTATATGGCAGCTATATCAAAACATGGACCGAAACCAGCAAAAGTTAAAAAAGAATACCGCCTGTAAAATTTCAGCCAATTCGGACAAAAATTGTGGCTTTCAGGAGCTCAAGAAATCAAATCGGGAGATCGATTTAAATGGCAGCTATATCAGGTTAAAGACCGATTTAGATATGACTTGGCACAGTAATTAGAAGTCATAAGACTTCTGCAAAATTTAAGTAAAATCGGATGAAATTTGAGGCTTCCAGGGGCTCAAGAAGTCAAAACGGCTGATCGGTTCATATGGGAGCTATACCAGGTTATAGACCGATCTGCATCGCACTTAACACAGTTGTTGTGGGTCGCAACAAAATGCTATGTGCAAAATTTCAGCCAAATCGAATGGAAATTGCGGCTTCCAGGGCCTCAAGAAATCAAGTCGGGAGATCGGTTTATGTGATAGCTATATCAGGTTATAGACAAATTTGAACCGTATTGATGCAGTTGTTAGATGTCATAGGAGAAAACTATGTGCAAAATTTAAGACAAATCGGATGAAAATTGTGGTTTCCAGGGAGTCAAGAAGTCAAATCGGGGGATCGGTTTATATGGGAGATATACCAGGTTATAAACCGATTTGGACCGTACTTGACACAGATGTTGGAAGTCATAACAGAACACTACATGCTTAATTGCAGCCAAATCGGACAAAAATTGCGGCTTCCAGACGCTCAAGAAGTCAAATTGGGAGATCTGAACACATATGGCCCATTTGCAATCCCCACCGACCTACATAAATATTAAGTATCTGTGCCAAATTTCAAGCGGGTAGCTTTACGCGTTCGACCGCTATCGTGATTTCGACAGACGGACATAGCTAGATCGAATCAGAATGTCGAGAGGATCCAGAATATGTATACTTTATAGGGTCGCAGATCAATATTTCGAGGTGTTGACTAGATTTGTATACCCCCATCCTATGGTGGTAGGTAAAAAACCGAAAAACCGGGTTTTAAAAACCGCACCACCCTACCAAGACGCAAACGCTGATGTCGGTATAGCATGTGTACCGCCTAGTCAGAATGAGTTCAGCATTGCATTACCCGACTGAAGTAAAACAAGGCAGCAGAATCCGATGGATTACCAGCTGAACTGTTTATGAGCAAAGGCGACATACTGACGTTCACGAAGTCAAACCAGAAGATATGTTTATATAGGGGCAACATTTTTTTTATAGATCTATCTAGAAATGTTTTCGGTATAGATGGTAGAGGGTACGTACCAAATTTTATTCGAATCGGATATAAATTGAGACTTCTTGAAACTCAAAAAGACAAATTTGGAACGTTGGTTTATGTGGGACCTATATGCCAAAATATACTCCGATATGGCATATTTACGATGCTAAGTGAGCTATATGTATAAAAAGTATTTTTATTGAAATTCAACTCAGAAGACGGAAGGACTATCAGGGCGTAGATTAATATGGGGGGTTAAGTGCCTGGGATCTGTCCAATCCCCTATAAACCCCAAGTGGACAAAGTGGGACAAGATTGTAATGCCTCGTATTCAAAAATTTTGATAAAATTCAAATTTAGCCAAATAATTTTCAAACAACAGTAACAATGTTTGTATACTTACACTAGTGTTAATATGGGCTTTGGAAAGATATTGCTAACGGTACACTCCAGATGGGTTTCATTTTGAACCTTGCGATCATTAAAGCTGATCTCATCATCACTGATATCCACAATGTGCAGATCCTTTTCCATAGATTTGTATTGGGCTCCTGTGTGCACGGAACACCTATAAGTGCCATTCAATTGGATATTAATGTTGGTGAGAGTAAGACCACGATACTCATGATCTGGTTCATCCGAAGTTTTGCTCAGCTCAATAAAGTCCCTAAAATACGGCTAAGAGTAAAAAAGAAAACAAAACAATATAGAACAACTTAAGCATAAATATGACCTACATCTGACACCTAAGCCTTTAGGTAGATGTTTTGCTTACCAGTACTGCTGGTTCATGGCCTCGTATCCATTGGTATATGAGTTTATTGTTCATAAACCATTTAACCAATAAGTTAGGCTCATTATCGCTCAACTCGTAATCACAATCCAAATTGATGGTGTCATTTGAATCATTTCTGCTTATTGTTACCAGATTTGGTACAGTAATATCGTTTATGACAATGCCATGGATAGCTGAACAATATAAAAATAAATAAAATTAAATATGATAAACAAACAATTAGTTATAACAAAGTTCAAATGTGTTCCCAAATGAATGCATTCACGAAAGATTTCGATAGTGTTACACAAAAGGAGATTTAAAGAGGTAGCATCACTTATACAAACAAAAAGTGAAAAGGTAGAGTGATTTTTCACGCGCACTCACTAGAAAAAAAGGTTGCTCACAAAACGCTCACGCACGACTTTTTTATGTCGACTCACGTTCACGAGACAAACATTTTACTCACGACTCACGAGAAAATCAGGACTAACGAGACACTCACTAAACACTCACGACTCACGAGAAAATCACAACCCACGAGGCACTCACGAGAAAATCACGACTCACGAGTCACGGCTTAACAAATATTTTTTCATGAAGCGAATAATAATTTTTTCTTCTTGAATCGTGGGTGTCTTCTGAGCGTTTTGCGAGTCGTGAGACTTTCATGCAACGTGAGTGTCTCGTGAGTTGTGATTTTCTCGTGAGTCGTGACCATGATTTCACTCACTCACGCTCACGCACGAAGAATTTTAATTCAATAACGGTCACGCACAGTCACTTGACTGGATTTAGATCTCACTCACGAATCACGTGATTCAAGCGTGACACGACAACTCACAAATCACGTGCACACCTTTTTTGATAACTTTTCTTGTCAAAATGTGTGTAGGCTATTTATAACAACTCTTTGAATACTATGGTTATATAGACAGATTTTTAATGTGTAAAGTTCGAGGTGGCAGCACTGGTTGATATTTGTATCCAAACGTCATGTTTGAAAGTGAAAATTATTCAGTATACGCTGCCATTTATTATCAAGTGAAAATTGTTCAGTATACGCTGCCATTTATTATTAACATACTTGCTCTGCGACAACAGCTCGATGGAAGTCCACGTTTTTATCGAAAAATTGTGTTGATCAATTAATCTCATTTCTGGCTAAAAGGCACGAAAACAAGCCACATTGATACATCTGGGGTGAAGAACAGCCACTTCCTTACAAAAGTAACATTCGGTATGCATTCCGAAAAAACGACAATTTAGTGTGTTTTATTGGCTGGTAGCATTAAGACGACCGTGAAAGAAATGTTACCGTCAACGGCAGTAGTGTAAAATTGGGCCTAACGAATAAGCCATTTAAACCGGTTAAAAAAAAAAACAAGTAAAAGCGCTTTAAGTTCGTCCGTGCCCAATCTTATATAGATCCTCCACCATGGATCGCATAGTACAAGTTCTTTACATGACTTTTTCAAATATATAGATGGCCGATTACTGCCTTAGGTGTATGTCCATAGTAGCATGGGGCGGATTAATATCCGCACCCCCTTTTCAACCTAGCCTAACCTAGGAGGTATAGCAAGTCATGGACCGATATTGACCACACTTTTCATGGCTGAAAGAAGGCATAAAAAAATACCATATTCAAAATTTCAGCCAAAGCGGCCAGTGATTGCGCCCTCTAGAGGCTCAAGATGTAAATTCGGACTATCGGTGTATATAGAAGCTACATCAAGTTACAAACCGATTTAGATCATACTTAGCGCGCATCTATTGGAAGATGAAACAAAAATTTCACCCAAATCGAAAAGAAATTTGACATAGTCCGCTGATGCTATTTCTTGGTCGAAATTGAAATCGCGATACGGATAGCCAGTCACATACACCAACACACTTTTGCTTACTTTTAAATGTTTTTTGCTATACTATGCTATATACTGAAGAAATCATTAAAAAATGGTCTAAAACCAGACAATATGCGCAATGGAATCTCAACAGAAATTGCGCCCTCCAGAGGCTCAAGATGGAAAGATCGGTTTATATGGGAGCTATATCAGTTTATAAACCGATTTGTACCATACTATGCGCTGTTGTCGGAAGTCTTAGCCAAAAAAATTGTGTAAAATTTTAGCCAAATCGGGTCTAGAGGCTCTAGAAGACAAATATGAAAATCGATTTATATGGAAGCTATATTAAGTTATGGACCAATTTGGACCATACTTGACACAGTTGTCGGAAATTATAACTCCACGTGCAAAATTTCAGCCAGATCTACAATAATAAGAATTATGCCCTAAAAGGCTCAAGAAGTCAAAATGGAAGATCGATTTATAGCAAAAAGGCAATTTTTTTATGAAAATTCGATTAAGGACAAACTTCTCTTATAACAATGGGTGCAGTCCGATTCAAGCTTAAGCATAATGATAAGGGGCCGCAAACAACTCTTTGGGGAGAAGTTTTTACACGACTGTCATATCAGACCATCACACAGGCTGGAACTTTGAGCTCCAATCTGTGTGGTGTTCTTCGCTGGGAGCGTTTGCAGGTTGCGGATAGTGGAGTACTCCATACGGAATAGCTGCAACTGCAGTCGCGGACAATCAAAGTGGAGAGTATCAGTGAGAGGCCGGGCGGCACCTGCTCTTGCACAAATACTTTGTGCCTATGATGCTCGATATGACAAGGCGGGTTATTAGCGCCTTTAAAAAACCAATGGCCACCCTGCCACCAGGAACTTGACGAGAATCGTCACCACCACATAAAAGTGTGGCTACAACAACAACAAAAACCAAATTGGTTTTGGATTTTGTTAGGCATTTATTTACGTCCCACCGTGTATGATTTGTCGAACAAAAGCCAATGCTATATAGAAATATTCTTTCGCAAACTATGGGTATTTTCTTATTGTAGTTGCCAATCGATGATCTCACATTTTATGTCATACATAAACATACATTAAATTCTAGTTATTTTTAAATTTTCTTTCTAGTTAATGTAAACAAGTGTGGATGATGGGGGCGACCCCATATCCCACATCATTGGTGATGTTTCTTTAAATGTACCTGTGTTGTTTGAAGTTGAATGCCAATCAAATGTTTATATTTGAAAGAGGGGGCATTCCTCATTTCATAAAACAAGGATTGTTCTTTTATAATTTTTTCTAATTAAATATGGGGTAATAAAATTTAGGATCCTTTGAACTTGAAATCCTCATGGCTTCACTCCCCCATGTTGGTGACATCTGCGAATCAATTAGTTCTCTACTAGGAGACAAAGAAGGAACGTATATACATATTAATGGACTGCTTTCGCAACAGCCGTTCAACTCCATATATAGAGGATAGGCAACCAACGCTATTAAATGCCGGATTGATCTTCATGTTCTATAATGAGATGTTTGGCAATGTTAAACAGCTACCGAATTAATGCCGCCATTCTTGCATCATACCATTATCACCACCAGCACGGAGCATTGAGCTCCGATCTGTGTGGTGGAGAGCTACCGGGCTCGTACACAGGTTGCAGATTGCGGGATGATTCGAATACGAAGTAGCTGCAAATGCGGTTGCGGATAATCAGCGGTATCGAGTGGAGTCTCAATGATAGGCCGGGTGGCAACGGCGCTTGCTTAAATACTGACCGCCTATGGCAAGGCGAATTTTTGGCACCTTTTAATAACCAATGGCCATTACGTTCCCCCAGCGATCGGTCCAATGGACCGCAACGAACTTGCTCATCTTTAGGAGTTTGACGAGGAAAGCTACCTTCACATGCAATGTGGCAAACATTAATCACCGATTGGCATAAATATCTTCTCAGACAGCCAGGCAGCCATTAAATCTGAACACAAAAACCGCCCTCGACTGTCGCAGATTTCTCAACAAGATGGCTGATTAGATTCACCTGTTTTGGGTGCCGGGCCACAGAGATATCCAAGGCAATTTTAAAGTGGACGAGCTTGCGATACTAGGAACTACCTTACACATTCCAGGGAAACTGGAAGCTGTGGGTATGCCTCTAGCGACATGTAAGCTTAGTTTTCAGGATGAAACCGAAGGAAAATCAATGATAGATGGTCACAAGGAGGGGGCTGTGAGCATTCCAAAACTATGTGACCTAATCTAGACTTGAAGAGGTCTACCGCTTTGCTGTCAGTGTATAGAAAAGACGTCTCAGTCATTGTGCCCGTCATGACAGGTCACTGTCTAATCGGATGGACTAAAAGTTGCCAGTAACATTTGCAGAAGATTTAAGGACATCGAAGAAGAAGAGACTATAGAATACCTTCTGTGTGTGTCTCGCACACCGGCAGTCAGAAGGTTCTCATTTTTTTTTTAAGTTGTTGGGCTTTTTAAAGCGATCTGGATGGTTCAACGGTAGGAACTTGGAGGCATCTTCCTTCTTCTGTTCCTGTGATATCACAATAGACGAAAACGTCTATGTGAGTCTGATGGCAGACTGCCACTTAAACCTAACCTAATGGCACAGATCTATGCCTGAAGGACTATTGCACATTCGGCAGTCTCAGAGCATCAGAGTAGATCTATAACTTTGTGTCAATCTTGGGTACATCGGTGAAAACAGAGGTCTAATTGAAGATCAAATCAGTTTTGGTGCCAGGCAGTCTGAAAACTTTCTACAGTACCTAGAATGGAACTGTGTATAACCGTCCTCCTTTAGCATTATCCTTCCCCCCCAAAAACACAACCTTGGCGATGCAGTTGCAAATACAGATCTCAACATCGCTTTCAAACCTGACAGTGGTGTGAATCGCAGATCCTTCTGCTCACCTTCATTTTTCTTTTTCAAAAACTATTTCGAATCGAAAACTAGGCCAGGAATTTTGCTTCCTGCGACAACCGCAGTGTCCCAATTACAGATGGGAGACAAGGATGAGCCCTTCCGCCTTCTCTTTTCTCTGGATTATAATCGTGCGCAGGAACCTAAGTCAGCACTATGTCAAGAGCCTAGAGTTTAATCAGGGATTCTACACATTCTGCCGCACACTTTGACCCCACCGTCATCGAATTAACGTGTTTGAGCGCCAACACATAAATTCTAAATTTCGAGGTTGGTAGATCCCTGCCAGGATCTCAATTACGGATATCGTAATGAAACAGATCTCAGTAATCTATCAAAGTCAGGAGTATATTCCCAAATGAATCTCCATATTGAAGCTATTAGTGAAGACCGAGGTCTCCCCGTCCTGAAACATAGCATTCAACACCCAATTCTGTCGGCCGAGAAAGCGACTTCTGGAGTCCCTCCCTACCCATCTTTGGGATCTAAAAAGAAACTGTGCTGCTACCTGTACCCGTTTTCCCTCAGCATTTCGAACTTCTTAAGGTCCTTTTAGGCTTCATTTTAAGTATCGCTACCAAACCTGCCTGCGGTCCACAGGTCCAAACCATACCAGTGATTCGACGTGTACATTATGGTGGGTCAGGGGCTCATAAAAAGTCTTTATTGTTAAAAATCGAAAGCTCGATTTTGATTTTAGAACCATGGTTTCTTGGGCAAATTTTCATAGAAATTGTTGTAGATCCCGAAATTTTTAATCAACAAAACGGTTATTAACGTTTTGTTGATTAAAAATTTGACCACCCTAGTAGACATCCAGTAAATCACCTTTGGGTTAATTTTCCTCTTGCTACAGAACTCCTACTGTAAAAGGTGCACAGTGCATTATATGGCTTGTTTCTATTAAATTTCCCATGAAAATTCCATTAAGGTACAGGGGAGACATCTCCCATATCAATGAGTGCAGCCCGATTAACGTCTAAGCTCAATGTTAAGGGGCCTCCTGTTTATTTCCGAGTCCAAACGGTGTGCCGCATAGTGACACCACTTGGTAGAAAAGTTTTAATACGGCTGGATACCTCACAAATGTACCCAGCATAAGTTAGCGGAAAACCACCGCAGAAAATTTTTTGATGTTCACGACGGGATTTGATCCCAGTCGTTCGGCATCATAGGCGGACATGTTTACCTCTGCGCCACTGTGGCTTCTTTCTCCTGTATTCATTTTCCAGAACTATTTCGAATTAAGGACTAGGCTCGGATATATCTGATAAGTTCAAAGTGATGGTACCTGCGGTGTAGACCACATCGCAGGTAAGTCCTTCGACCTTTTCGAATATCCTAGTATGAGTCCCCCTATACAGATGCTTAACCACACAACCACGGTGATTACCGTTCACATCCAGTACATCATCTTCCTACAGAATATTCTACCACAGAAGGGGTACAGTAACTTCTACGGCTTCTTTACTTCGTATTCCTTTACCGGAACAACTTCAAATCTAGGATTAGATCCAGGTATATAGCCTCCTTCGACAACTGCAGAGTGATCCTTCACCCCTTCCTTGAAGCCCATCTTGACAGTCGCCTCAGAGACATTTCCATGATCTTAATGATTGTCTAGAGAAATTGATCGAATATCATATCTGTGAGGACTTTGGTTGTTGATATCACCGATCACCAAGGGCCCTGAATGAATGTCCTTACTGCAACTTATATATATTTCTACACATTTTTTGATAAAAAGTGATGGTCAGTGGAAATCCTTTGTTTTTTTATACCCTCCACCATGGGATGAGCGTAGCCCTTGCCAGTGTAGGTTAGGTTAGGTTTAAGTTGAAGTCTCCCATCAGACGTGTTCGTAGATTGTGATACCACAGGAACAGAAGAAGGAAGAACAGGTAAATTTTGAACTGTTCAGTCATCTAGTTGAGAGATCTGCGACAGTCGAGGGCGGTTTTTGTGTTCAGAAATACGTTCACCAGAGATTTAATGGCTGCCTGGCTGTCTGAGTCAATCGTCGTAATGACATTATATCTTAGCCATTCCACCACTTCCTTAATTGCAAGGATCTCCGCTTGATGCGCATTGCAGTGGTCGGGTAACCTTTTCGATATGACCAGTTTTACATCTTAAGAGTACACCTCAAAGCCCACCTGGTCGTCTAGTTTGGGACAATCCGTGTAGAAGTCTATGTAACTTCTATTACCAGGGATATCGTATTTCCAATTGTTTCTATCAGGAATAGTGTATCAGTGGGTGTCATCCTCAATGCGGCTGTGATGCACAAACAAGCCATCATATGGATTCGGTTGAATATTGAGCAGTAGGTGGACTTTCGAAGCGCCGTCCACCAGACCACAACATCATATAGCATTATAGGTCTGACAACTGCAGTATATAGCCAATGCATGAGGCGCGGTCTAAACCCTCCAACTTTTGCCAATGGCTCTCTTGCAGGTGATAGGGTAATAGTTGCCTTTCTTGCCCTTTCCAAAATTTTGGATTTGAAGTTCAATTTCCTATTCAGCAAAATACCCAGGTATTTTGAGCTTTCTGTAAATGGAACATTCTCTCCACCCAAGAAGACAGGTTCCACTTTAGGCTACTTGTATCTCCTGCTGAAAAGAACTTATTCTGTCTTGCACGGATTTATACCTAGACCACTTTCGGTAGCCCACTTCGCTGATGCACGTAGAGCTTCCTTAAGTATATCTCTTAGAGTGCTGGGAAACTTTCCCTAACCGCAATTGCCACGTCATCAGCATACGTGACCATTATTACGCCTCGTTCTTCCACAGACGAAAATATATTGTTAATGACTATATTTCAAAGTAGAGGAGACAGTACGTCTCCTTGAGGTGTTCCTCTGCTGAGCCATCTTTTTAGATCCACAGATGCCAAGCCTGCCGAAATGAATCTTTTAGTAAATTAATAACTTTATAAACTTTCTTACGATAGAGTTGATGCCTAGAAATTCCAACTCCTTCATGATTTACATCGGTTTTTCATTATTGAAAGCACCTTCAATGTCAAGAAATGCTACCACCATTGCATATTCCTTGACAGCGAGAGAACCCTCTATGCTGCTGACCAGGTCGAGAAGAGCTGTTTCAGTGGATTTGCCTTTACTATATGCATGCTGCTGCTGCGACAGGCGATCTCCAGGGATCTTTGCCCTAAAATAGGTTTCTATCAACTTTTCAAGAGTCTGCAGCATAAAAGAAGACAGACTAATAGGACGAAAATCTTTCGCTTTCGTGTGGTAGGGGTTTCCTGCTTTCTAAATGAAAATGACCTTCGTGTCCCTCCATACCACAGGTATATATGACATTCTGATACAAGCAGGGTATATCTCCCTAAGCCAGGGAACCAGTCTATCAGACACAGCTTGTAATTCAACATCACAACATACATCATTAGGGCCTGGCGACTTAAAGAACTCGAAACTTCCTATCGCCCAAAGGATTTTCAGCTCAGACACAATTTCCCCTCATAGCCTCCGACGAATGCATGCCAGTCTTATCAGTGTAGGTCAGTTTGGATTATAAATGGGCCATATCGGTCCATAACCTGATATAGCTGCCATATAAACCTATCTGGGATCTTGACTTCATAAGCCCCTAGAGGGCGCAATTCTCATCCGATTTAGCTGGAATTTCGAATGAAGTGATTTATTACGACTTCCAACAACTATGCTAAGCATGATTAAAATCGGTCCATAGCCGGATATAGCTGCCATATAAACTGATCTGGGTTCTTGACTTCTTAAGCCTCTAGAGGGCGTAATTCTCATCCGATTTGGCTTAAATTTTGCATGAAGTGTTTTGTTATGACTTCCACCAACTGTGCTGAAAGGGATTCAAACCGATCGATAGCCTGATATAGCTGTCATATAAACCTATCTGGGATCTTGACTTCATAAGCCTCTAGAGGGCGCAATTCTCATCCGATTTGGCTGAAATTTTGCATGAAGTGTTTTGTTATGACTTCCAATAACTGTGCTGAAAGGGATTCAAATCGATCGATAGCCTGATATAGCTGCCATGTAAACCTATCTGGGATCTTGACTTCATAAGCCCCTAGAGGGTGCAATTCTCATCCGATTTGGCTAAAATTTTGCAGTGTTTTGTTATGAACTTCCAATAACTGTGCTAAGTATGATTCAAATCGGTCCATAACCGGATAAAGCTGCCATATAAACCGATGTGGGATCTTGACTTCTTAATCCTCTAGAGGGCGCAATTCTTATCCGATTTGGCTGAAATTTCGTACAACCGTTTCTCCCATGACCTTCAACAAACATGTAAAATATGATGTGAATCGTTATATAGCCTGATACAGCTTCCATATTAACCGATCTCTTTATATTACTTCTTGAGTCCCTATAGAGCACAATTCTTATCCGATTTGGCTGACATTTTGCACAATGACTTCCATAGTCTTCAACATTTAATTCATTTATGGTCCAAATCGGACTATAACTTGATATAGATCCAAAAGCATAACAATTCTTATCCTTTATTCTTCGTTTGCCTAAAAAGGGATACCGGGCTAAGAACTTGACTAATGCGAACCATGGTGGAGGGAATATAAGATTAGGCCCGGCCGAACTTGGCACGTTCTTAATTGGTCATGTTTAGAATTAACAAAAAATTACCACTAACTATTAGTGGTAAGAAAAAATTCATAAGAACTAAAATTTTTTACTATTCACTTTCTTCCCCCATAAACCTTTGAAAACATCCTTAAACATTGTTTTGGGGCCGATTGTTTGACCAGTTGGATGATCTCACTTTTTCTATCTACATGTAGCGAAATTTTGTTTTAGATTTTTTTTGTCGTTTTCTTATGAGAATTTATATGTATATATAAATGTCGCATATAAGCATATACATTTATCATATTTTTTTTTTTTGCATACATTGTTATTTATAATACATATATAGTTTTTGTTCTTTCGATTTCTTCGAACGAACGAACATTCGTACTGGGGATACACACTGAACTGAGTTTTATTTTAGTTTTACTTTTGAGAACTTTTTTTAAAGAATTTTTCGTTTTTTTTTATTTGTTTTGTTTCACAATTACCTTGGCTATATAAAACACATAAACTAATAGTTACTAATAAAAATAATTTCATTATTTCTCTCGTTTACAAAAAAAGACGTTACAAATACGAAACTACACCGATGAACAACACACGACACGACACTCCACGACGAAAGTTAAGCACAGAAATATTTGAAAAATATTTTCGGAATTTTTAAAAAAAAAAATTGTTCCAACTTTTGTGTTTTGTTTTTCTATTTGGTTGTGGTGGGTAGCAAGACCACCAATAATTTTCGTATGTTTCACTTGCTTTATTGGCTCCAGCTATAGGCCAAGCGAAACTGTATTGAAATGTTGTTTTTTTGGATTTTTCAAATCACTACAAACGAACTAGAGAGAGAGAGAGAAACAGCGAGCGAGAGAAAATCCACGGTTCCTTTCGATTTTGAGAAATATTTTCGCTTGATGATGATGAGAAGGAGGGCGCTGTTTCTTCTTCATAGACCGTGGCAACCGTAGGTATCCAAAAGTGTCCAACAACTGAGGAAATCCGTTGTGCGATCATTTTTTCGGTTTGAGTGCGATACAAAAATAACGTTGGTCGTCGTTCCAAATGGTTGCCTCAAACGTTTGCTGTTGGCAAAAGGCAACAAGGCAGGCAGCAGGTTTGCATAGATTCGGTGGTGTTAGTGGTGTTGGCAGTCGGTCTTTCGCTAGTATATTTTTTGTTGTCTTGTCATGAGCCATGAGCTCAAAACGTTCAACAAAACAAAAACAAAAACAACAATTGTTTTGTTCGAAAGGAAGAAATTAAGAATATGACCAGTGGTGCGCCCTGTTTGCTATCTGTTAGGTGGTTGCGTTCGTTTGTTCCGTGCACTTTACTGCAAGCAGAGAATCGTTGTTCGCCACTCACTCAGTCATTGTCTGTGCCGCATGAGGAACCACCAAACAAAGGAATGATACGGTTTTTTGAAAACTTGAGTAGTACACAACGGCTGCCACCACTATCATATAGCCGTCAAGATGTGATAACGTTGGCAGCAAGTCATTAGAGATGTAGATGGAAGCAAAGGTTTTTTAGGAAAACCGGTTTAGTATTTATGCACAAAACAAAATATATTTTTAAGAAAGGATAGCATTAATAACACAATAGCCGATATATAGGGAAAATTGGCGACAGATATTTGTATATTAGTTAAACCTTAAACACACTGATAGAAAAAGACATTGCAAATTCAGGCATCAATGCATTGTGGTGGGACTTGTATGGAAAAATAATTTCTCAACGAATTCTAGCATTGAATCGAAGACATTATTTGTTGAAATACGCAAGTAAGTCCCTACAAGAGAATTGACAGAAAAAAGTATTGAAATTTTGTTTCTTTCTTTCAACAAACTCTAATTAATTGAGACACTTATTATTGTGCAGTAATACTTATTGAGTTATTTCATCATAAGGAAGATGATGTCAGTAGGTTAGAGAATACGTGCAAGACTTCCAAACATGAGATCATGAGTTCAATTTGTTTTTAAGAATAATAATAGAGAGTGACAGAGGTAAACCCGAGAGCAGCAGTAAAATGTATGAGACAAATCAGCGCGAGCCGAACAAAGAAAACAAAAACACCATCACCCGAAGCAAAGCACATGCGTTGGCTGGTTAGATGGTTTTTTGACTTGCTTATAGAAATATTGTTGTTGTTGTTATATGTTGGCTTGCAAAGAGTGCCTTTCAACAACAAATCTGTACTTTGGGTCGTTGAGATTCAAAATAATTATTGCAGGAAAATTAACAACTTTCGTAGTTGTTTTTCGACGTTGTTGTTTTTCAAACTTATTTTTATCTGTGTATGTTTAAGAAAATTAATATATTTTATAAACATTTTCCACAACCAAAAACAGAATACCCTCTTTAGATGTTAAATGGGCTACTGTGTATAAAACTAATATCAGTCAATAGGTACTAAGCGAAAATATTTCAAATTATATAAATTTCAAAAAAAAAACAAAGTGTAATCACTTATCTATGCAGCTAAAAACCGATCAACCGAGTTGGGACATTGCAAATAAATATCCCCTCATTGCACCAACAACACATTCAAAACAAATTGTATAAGAATGATATAAATGTATGATGTTTGATGTTATAAACATTTCATACATTCGATATGAGGTTGTTTTGTTTAATACTCAAAATAGATCGTGTTATAGAGTGGTGTCTTCATTTTTTCCTTGTTTTTGTTATTGTATATCAATTTTGCGTCTTTTGTTATTGTTGTTTTATTGTTTACACAGTGAATTACTTTACATTTGAGTGAAAAAACCGCGTCAGTCATGGTTTGTTTACGTTTAACTTTCGCTCCTGTGATCTATCTGTGTGTGTGTGAGTGTTTTCGATTTGCTGTCTTTCAGACATAGCTGCATATGTGCAATGTGTGTTGTTCTCTCAAGTATTTATCATTGAGGGCGAAACGGCTGAAAGGCGCGCACACACACACACACACACCTATATGCCAAAAAGCACTAACCGTGGTAGAGCCGACATAAATGTTTAACGGTCACTAACTTCCACCCCTTTAGCTTGATAATTTGCTGCTGCCGCTGCTGTTGTAACTTTATATTTCTTCATATGAGTATTTCAATCGTCGTCTAAAGTAATTTAAAAAAAAAACAAAACAATAGAGCGTGCCATCCATACCACCGCGCACAGCACACCTGCAAGGTGGTGTTGCCCTCTTTGCCTACCTCACATTTTTTTTAATTTAAAGGTAACATGCGGCGGAGCAGCAACCCAAGTGTGGAGAGTCAGTCATTGAACCACCACCAACTTCCCCCTGTTGTTGTTGTTCTTATTGCCTATTAGATTTTGTTTAGTTTTTAATTTCCTTCCTCGAAATTATTGGAGTTAAGTTCCAAGTGTGGCTTGAGTCATAGTTGACTGGGGTGGTTAGTTGATATGAAACATGTAAGGCAACATCTGTATGTATGTATGTTAATCAGTTTATTAAAATGTATGGCACAGGCACATGTGTTATATAATGGCACGATCGCTAGAAATGTTTGTATCCAACCCCCAAAGTGGTGACCATTAAAATGTTAAGATACACATGCCGGTGTTTAGTATTGATTCTGACTTGAAATATTTAGAATGCTAAACAATTTTGTCACACTAGCCCAGTTAAAGAATGTAAACAAAAATGTACAGCCGGATCAAATGATGCTCGTTGGACAATAACATGGATGAATACGGATGAAGAAGCTGGGCCTTTATCGAAAACAAGGGAACTGGAATCCACAGTACGATTATCGGGTCGTTAAACTAATCAATCTGAGTGGAGAGGAATGTGGCAGTCATTTTAAAAGCGCAAAGAGGGCTGTGGCGAATATTATGTAGGTCGGCGGTGTCGGACCTCGACACCGAACCCTTAGTTCGAAATAGGAACGGAAACGGTGTCGAAGCATGTTTTCTCAACTCCGAACCGGACTGCAGCTTGAAAACTCCATAGCTCTAATCTTATGGAGAGTTAAGTAGGTTTAAGAAAGCAACGAGGAGGCCACAACGGCGCAGATGTTAGCATGTCCACCTATGACATGCAAATTCTGGCGGGACCATTAGAAAAAAGAAATTTCAGCGGAAAAAAGAAATAGGAGGTCCCTTATCATTGAGGGATTTCAGCATGAGGAAAATAGGATGCATATGACCAGATGAAAGAATATAGGTTTGGAGGAAAGGCTACGAAAGGTCTCGCACTACTGAGCAACGAGAACGGTTCTAAAAATGATCTCTAGCATTTGCTTTCCCGACAGGAAAAAAATAGTCGTCGGATACCGTATTTGAAAGTAGAGCACGATGCTAATATTTTTTTCAGGGCTAAAAGTCTGGGGACCACCTCACCTCCGAAAACACCCCTAAATCGGACAAAAATATTTACCGATCATGATAATATGGCGCTCAAATGAAAGGTATTTAAAAGTAGAGCACGAAATCCATACCCACATTCGGACCACGTTTCAGGGGATACACACCACCCCCTAAGCTAACCAACCACCACCCTGGGGGCCTTCCCACTCCCAAAATTCCCATGAGAATATTGGGCTAAAAATAAGCTTTTTAAGAATGGAGAACATCTAACATCCACACTTAAATGACCCTAAACCCTCCGAGCGAATTCATAGACCTATAAAGATATTATGGGATTCACATAAAAACATATTGTTATATTGTTAGTCAAGCGATATACATATATTGGGTTGCCCAAAAAGTAATTGCGGATTTTTTAAAAGAAAGTAAATGCATTTTTAATAAAACTTAGAATGAACTTTAATCAAATATACTTTTTTACACTTTGTTTCTATAGCAAGCTAAAAGCAACAGCTGATAACTGACAGAAGAAAGAATGCAATTACAGAGTCACAAGCTGTGAAAAAATTTGTTAACGCCGACTATATGAAAAATCCGCAATTACTTTTTGGGCAACCCAATACTACAATATATTGGTAGCATGGTATTTCACTAAAAGCTCCTTTAATTGTGGAAAATAAATATTTAAAGGAAAACTTTGTTTCATATAAAGTAAAAGAAGGCGCAGCGGAGCGGGCCCGGTTCAGCTAGTTTAATATAAAAATCAATGCCTAAACATTTAAAAGCTTTTCTGTTGTTTTGATTTTCTAACCTTTTGGTAATTCCAACAAAAAAATCAAATTTCGTCAAACTTTTGTATAAAAATCGAATTTCGACGAAATTTTCTATAAAAATCGAATTTTGACGAGATTTTCTATAAAAACCAAACTGAAAATTTTTAGAAAAATCAAATTTCCAATCTTATATATTAAATCAATTTGTGTTTGTTTGTTGGTTTGTTTGTATGTTCCTTATAGACTCAAAAACGGCTGAACCGATTTTCTTGAAATTTTCACAGATGGTGCATAATAACCCAATGGTGAAAATAGGGTACTAAATTTTTTGATATTTGAAGTGGGGCGGGCCATTCCCCTTACCCTAATTTTCAGAAACGCCATATCTCGGAGATGGGGGGTGCGATTGAAGCGAAATTTTGTGTGCTCTCTTATAGTAACCTGCAAACAAAAACTTGGTATTCAAATTTCGGATGGGGGGGTGCCCCACACCAAAACCCACCAAATATATATATATATATATATATATTGGGTTGCCCAAAAAGTAATTGCGGATTTTTCATATAGTCGGCGTTGACAATTTTTTTCACAGCTTGTGGTTCTGTAATTGGATTCTTTCTTCTGTTAGTTATCAGCTGTAACTTTTAGCTTGCTTTAGAGAAAAATTGTAAAAAAAGTATATTTGATTAAAGTTCATTCTAAGTTTTATTAAAAATGCATTTACTTTCTTTTAAAAAATCCGCAATTACTTTTTGGGCAACCCAATATATACACCAATCACGACAATATGGGACTCAAATGAAAGGTACTTAAGATTAGAAAACGTATCTGATATCCAATTGTCGGACCAAGTGTTTGGGGTACCACCCCAACTCCCAAAACACCCCTAAATCGGACATATTTACCGACCATGGCAATATGGGACTCAAATGAATGGTATTTGCGAGTAAAATACGAATCTGATATCCAAATATGGGACAAAGTTTCTGGTGGTCCATCCCTTCCCAAAAACACCCCCCAAACAGGACTTATTTACTTACCATGGCAATATGGGGCTTAAATAAAAGGTATTTGAGTGTAGAATACGAATCTGATATCCAGATGTGGGATATAGTGTTTGAGGACCGCCCATCCCCGAGAACATACCTCAAAGAAGACAAATTTACGACCATAGCAATATGGCACTCAAATTAAAGATCTTTGGAAGTAAAGCACGAATCTGATATCAATGTTCAGGAAAAGTGTCTATGGGGCCACCCCACCACCATAACACCACTCAAATAGGAAGTATTTGCTGACCATTGCAATATGAGGCTCAAATAAGAGGTATTTTAGAGTAGAACACGGATCTGATATATATTTTCAAAGCCAAGTCATTGATAGGCCGCTCCATCCCCCAAAACCCGACTATGGAAAAATGGATCTAAAATAAACGGTACTTGAGAGTGGACCACAAATCTGACATCAACATTCGGGACCAACTGTCTAGAGGACGCCCCACAACCACCATAACAACCCCGAAGTAGGACATATTTGCTCACCAAGACAATTTGGGACTTCAAGACAGTGGAGCTCAATATTCATAATTTTTAGGGCCCATACCACAAAACGGACATATTTGCTGGCTTTTTCAATAAGTGGTTTAAGTGTATGGTATTTGAGATTAGAAAACGAACGAATTTGATATCCAATTTTGAGGCCAATGGCAATATGGAGTTCTCAATATATGAGAATAGAGCACAAACAGCAATTTTTTACTGACCATCGCAATATGGGGCTCAAATAAAGGTATTTAGGAATAGAATACGAATTTCATGTCCAAATGCAGGACCATGTATTTTAGGCATCACCCCTTCCCCAAAACACCTGCCAAAGGGTAAAAATTTTTCGACTATGTCAATATGTGGCTCAAATGAAAGGTATTTGAGATTAGAAAACGAATTTGATAACCAATTTTGGGGCCATGTGTTTGGGGGACGCCTCATCCTGTAAACTCCCCTCAAAACCAATTGCAATATGGGGTTTAAAAAGTGGTATTTGAGAGCAGAGCACGATGCTGATATTTTTCCATGGCCAAGTGTGTGGGGGACCACCTCAACCCCGCTAAATAAGACATCATGAGAATATCAGGCTGAAATGATATATTTCAAGAATGGAGTACACCTTACATCCAAACTTAAATTTGTAGACCAATAAAGATCACATGGGATCCAGATAATGGCACTTATATTGTTAAACTGTTTGTCAAGCGATATAAAATTTTCATAGCATGGTATTTCACTAAAAGCTCTTTAATTGTCAAAAATAAATATTTCAAGGAAATTTTTGTTCATATAGTATTCTATAAAAATCAAAATTTAAATTTTTTTGTCCGGCTATAGATTATTTAAAAAAAATGCATCTATTCAAAGAATATCATAGGAAACAGAGTTAGGCAAATGTGTGATGTTGTTAAAGCATTTTACTGCCTACCAGGATCGCGATTTCTGGTTCACCAAGCCTCTCATCAACGAAATTTGTGAAATCGATCGTGGTGTTTTACATGCCCACAATTAATGATTTTTTTTTAATATATTTAATTTAAATTCATACCTGTACCCTTCAAATGTCCAGATTACAATATACAAACATAATTACTCTGAAAAGAAAAGAAAAAATTATGAAAATTAAAAAGGCATTTGAGAAAAATTTTCAGAAAATTGTAAATAAAAAGATGTAGTCGTATCATTGCTGCTTGGTCTTCATTAACAATTTACATTCACTCTATAAATGATTAGTTGTATGAACCTGCTCTCCTCACATGAGACAACAAACAAACTCACGTCACCACAGCTGATCTTCTCTAACACTTAATAAAGCAGAGAGAATTTCTCACCTTAGCTGAGGAAAGTTCAAATTGTTTCATCACACAGCTGGGTTGTGATGATTTTTGATTTGATGATTGTCTTGCAAATAACACACAAATTATCTTCTAAAATTATACTTTATTTAATTCATTTTAATTATTGCTAAACTATTTGATTTTTTTCTCGCTTTCCTTCCGTTTTTTTTTAAATATGTTTTTGTTGTTGTTGTTGTTCTTATTATAATAATCAATATTAATTAAAAGTTAAAGACACGTACACTGGAGTTGCAAAGTGTACGAATGCGTTTAAGATTTTTTATATTCTTGTTTAATGTACTTTTGTTTTGTTCTTTTTTTTTGTTTGTTTTGTTTTTGTTAATGTTGTATGCATTTCTATTTGTATAATTCTTTTTGTTTTTTGCTTTATTAAATAAGATAGGCCCTATCATTTAGCATTGGCAAATTATTGTTATAATTACTATGGATGATAATGCTGTTGCCACTGTTGATGCGTGTTTGGCTGCACTTTAGCATGATGGGAATGTGCATGTGTTGGAGGCGGTATGGGAGGATATGTGGCGGCGGCTGCGGCAGCGTTACTGTTGTGCATTAAATGTGGACTCTCATTGTTTGTGGAGGGTGAGGCCAACATGAATGACGACCACTGGGGATAGTAATAGAAATCCGATATCGATTGTGCATGTGGATGGGGATGCGCCGCTAGTGCATGGCCATGGCTGGAGGAGGAGGATGCTGCCAAATCGCTATGTGATGAATTGCTTGGATGGTAGCGTGAACTTTGATGTGGCTGATGAGATCCGTAGGTAGGGTAATCGCTAAATTGCGTTGTTGGCTGATGGAAGCTGGCGCTGATTTCGGCACCCCTAGAAGAATAAAGCTGTGAGCTGCGAGGATTTTGGTGTTGAGAATAAAAATTATAGGGTTGATGTGGTGTATATGTAGTAGGAGTTTGGGAATGCATTAGGGGGGGAGCATTTGTGTGAGGGGTAGCAATCGGTTGTTGATTGTGGGCATTCTGAAGCTGGTGTTGTTCATTAAGCGTTTGAGTATGAGGAATATGAGGATTTTGTGGCTGCGCTGTTTGCGACTGTTGCTGTGGCTGCTGCTGCTGTGACAAAGGTAGCCGTTGTTGGAAGCTTGTAGTTGTTGTCTCTGGTTTGTCAGCTGCACGTGTCAATGTTTTACTATCCTTTTCCAATGAGTTCTTAGTTTTATACAAATTTGTATCCGTATTTGTTGAACTATTGAATAAATCCATTTGTTTTGAGTTCGATGATGATGATGATGTCGATGCAGTTGCAGAAGCTCCTGATTCAAGTCGTGTTTCAACAACGTTTGTTGGGTGTTTCGTTGTTGTGGTTTCCATTGCATTTGAAGGATCTGTAGAGGAATTTAAAAATGAATACTAATTTGTTAACAAATTTAGTTAAATTATTTACCTTTAGGTGAGGGTGCAATTGTTGATGTTGTTGTAGTATCGCTATCGGACTTTTCAGTCTTGGAATCTCTGCTTGTTATTGAATCGGATTCTCCAGTGATATCTATGACATCACTTTTCTCTGTACTGGGAACATTTGGCTTATTTAAGGTTCTGATGGCAATAATTTTTCCACTATCCAATTGCATGTATATGCCTTTGGCGGATTTCAATACCATAACACGTTGCCCAGCCTTGATAATAATTTTTGATTTATTGCTAGAGTTAGTGGGTATAACCACATCTGAAAGAAAAAAAATGGATTTTAAGGCACAAAATATAAACATAAAAAGAAAATCTTACCCAAGGGTAATGACATTTCCTGGGCAGTCATGCCTTGCTTTTGCCAAACTTCCGCTGGTATCCAACGCGTTGATCTTAAGCCGCTACTATGCTTTTGAGTGGTTGTTGTTCTATTTTGTATTGGGCGTACCTAAATAATTTTTATATATTTTTATATTAATATGGCTTTAAACTGATTTCTATCATGCTCTACTTACTGTCTGATATGGACTCCTTCCCGTAGTTGAATAGATTGCAGTCTTTGACGAAGTCTTCTTTTGCATTTCATAACTTCGATGCGCCTGCCTTTTTTCTGCCTGCGACAATTTATCGTTCTTGCGGTCCACCAGCAGACTCTCATGAAAGAACGGCTGTTTTGTTAGATGCGTCTTGTATTCCGTCAGTATTATTTTCATTATTGTGTCTGTGTATGATTCTAAAGGCTTTGAGAAGTCCCCGCTATTTGTTGTCTTATTCTCATCATCGTCATCATAATCGTAGCAGAGATTTGTGACATCTTTAATAGATAAATGAGCATCGGGATTACACTCGTCGACCACACGATCGGACATGCCTTGTTTCTTTATTTGACGATCATAGATTTTCTTTTCCAGGCATTTATCCATGACCAAGCGATAAACGAAACAGGAACGTTTTTGCCCATATCTGCAAATAAGGAAGAAGAGATGCAATTTCACAACATATCCTAAGGGCAATATCACAAAAAACAAGATCCTTTAATCTGGGTTTTGGTTTTTTTCTCGACTAGTTATATTCCTAGCGAACCAAATGTCAGACAAATCTAAACAAATTCTGAACTATTTCTGCACTATTTGTCTTTTTTCCCGACAGACTTATCCCCAAAGAGGAGCCGTTCCGACACGGTTATAAAAAGGAGATCCTTAATAGAATGTTTAAGAGGAACTTTGCAATTTGAACCTTCGGAAAACACATTCAAATTCTATACAAATTCATTTAGAATTCGGTCAGAAATCGTTAAGACAAGTCGGAAACCACATCTGTCTTATAAAGACTCAACATGATGATTCAGTCAGAAGTCTTAAAGATAACTCTAAATTCCCTTCTGAATTTCCAGGAATTTTGATTCGAAATTCTGTAAGCATTCTGTCAGAAACTTCGGCAGAAACATCAGATATGCAATCGACATTTTGTTCCGAAATTTTGTCAACCACTCCAAATATTTTTCGTTAAGAATTCGGACAGACCTCTGATCCAAATTCGTATAAATTTTCAGACTTTCGTACAGACTTCTGAACGTTTGGCTCACACACACCAGATTTAATTGGTCGAATGTTTGCAGGCTTTCAACAGACAGACAGACAAAAGAAATTTTTTCAAATTTTCTTATTTTGAAGGACGAAAAACCGTTCAATTAAATGGTGAACAGGTGTTCAGCTGACAACAATCCGATATACATATGTATTTTACCGTGTTGATGTTGCCATCCCTGTTTTAAATGTATATCAATTACTGCAATCCCACAGATGGCGCTGCAAATATTGTTATTCCTTCTGTTGATGTGGCTTCAAAACCTCTTGAACGATTTCATATGTATTGAAGATCAAAATGTACTCCAAGACTTTTTGGTTTTTGGACCTACAATATATTTCGAAGAATGCCGTAGATAATATATCCGAAGTTGATGGATAGATCACTTAAAGCTAAAAATGAAGTATGATCGTAAAGACAGACTCCCCTTTTTTGCTAGTAGCTAAGGCAGAATAGTCTACTTACACTCAGAAAATCTGGTTAAGATTTTCATGATCCAGAACAAAAAGTTCAGCGGTACAAAGAGGACCTTTACGACCATCAACATTCAAAATAGGAGAAGCGGTAAACATGTACCGAAAAATTTTCTGTTCTTAAAACCAATGCCAAAGCCATAGGATCCGAATACTGGCCAGTAGCAACACATCCTGCAAGCAAGATGTATCAGAAAAAGCAAGAGGTTTTAGGAAAAGAACAGAGGTAAGAGAAAAAAATCAGGTAACGAGGATAAATCGGAAGTTAAGGGAATTGAGAGAAAAAATGTGCCGAAAGAAAAATGTGATATATGAGAATGAGTGGGAAGAAACGTGTATCCCGCAGAAAAAGGAGCGAAACCAAAAGTTCTGAGTTTAAACGTTTTATTGGTATTGAGCAATGGGAGATAAGAAGTATCAAGAGGAAAAGAGGGATGTATGGAAAAGGGGAAAATAGGTGTACGAAAGAAGAGAAGAAAATGTGATTGAAAGGGGAGAAACCTGACGGTTTTGAGTGGCGTTAAGTTTGTAAAGTCCAATCTAATCTAAACACACTGTTGTAGGTGACACACCTGAGGTAGCTTTACTAAACAATCTATAAAGGTAATGTGCCGCAGGCTTGCCATAAAAAACATGGTTGAGGAGTCGAGCAAGTAACCTAACCTTGTAGTAAATAACGGAAAAATTTGGGAAAAAACTAAGAAAGAGATGAACGGACTTCCCTTATGTTGTCAAACTCCACATAAAATTTAAAATTCAATCTATTTGCATTAGGATTTTCCGAACTCTCTACTGAGAAGGTGCATTATAACAGAAAATGGCATCAAATGAGACAGGCATCACAACAACACCAAATGGTGATTCTTTGCATTATAGCTGCCATGATATGAGTATGGCTGTGGATTTGTGGTTAGTCAGATTCACTTCGGTGGATGAGAGGGTAACCTCAATCCCATGACAGCCCATTTTACGTAACGGATTGATCCGATGGATTCCTTCATTGAGTCGGCAGACCTTGCCCATGAAGGGTTTCATAGGGTCACCCGACAGGCGGCTGCCAATGGTTTGCGTCTGGCTGGGCAGATAAAAAGGTGAGGTTAGTATAATGGTCCCAGGTCACAATCGGGACATACATTCTGCACGTTGGCATCAATCCTTGCTCTGTAGGAATTGAGGCGGATGCTTCTGTCTGATCGTCTTAGAGCATGAAATATACTGTTTTGCCGGGAGAGATTAATTTCTTCAGGTAAAATGCAATATTGTATAGACGCGCTTGAACAATCAATGGCCATGACGTTCCAGCAATCCCATGACAGCCGGTTGTACATACAGGATTGACTCGAAGGCTTCCTTCATCGGCAAGGGAATTCCTCGGGCGCGGATGACATATCAACAGTTGTTTTGCGCAAGTGTTCTTCGACGCATTCCACTATCCGCAAACTGTGGTTGCGCGCCTGGTAGCTCGCAGCTTAGCTTCTCGTGACAGCAAAGAACACCACACAGATCAGACCTCAAAGTTCCAGCTTGTGTGGTGCACACAGCTATTCCGTGCCGGGATAACAACAGTAATGGAAGGTTGTTAATGTGGGCGAATCGAGAAGTTCATGTTGTAAAATGAGTTTTGGAAATTCTAACAAAGATTTAAACAATAAACCGATGGCTTTGTTAAGGAGGTGCCTATTGAAATAAACTTTGTTATCATTCACTTGTTAAATTTCATTACTATACTTTTGAATTTGTATTTTATGTAATAGAAAATTACATTTTGTTTTATGTCATTACGTTAATAAATTTTGAATCGAACAAACGATTTGTCGGCCACATATAATTTTCTCAATAGGTTATGGGCCTTTGTGAAAATAAAAAAAAGGATTGCAATAAAGAAACAATAAGGACTAAATAAAGGAATTCAATAAGGATACGCTAAAGAATTCGCTAAGGAAAGAAAAGAAAAAAAAAAAAAATAAAATCTAAAATGTCGGATGCAAAACCTAAATTTGCGAAGCTAAGCAATGAAAATTATGCTAACTGGAAATTCAAGATGGAATTGCTATTGCGTAAGAATAATTTGTGGAAGCGTGTCATTGAAGGATCTCGTCCTCCGCCGAAAATTGGACAGAACAATGAAATTACCAATAAGTCGGAAATCGAAGAATGGGACATAAAGGATGATGAAGCCCGAGGAACGATTGGATTGCTTGTAATGGACGACCAGTTGGGACACATCCGAAATGCAAAGACCGCTAAGGACACCTGGAACGCACTCAAAGAATATCATGAGAAAAACACACTTACAAATAAGGTATACTTGATGAGGTCCATATGTAGTTTAAAACTTCAAGAAGGAGGTGATGCAGTTGCTCACATAAATGCAATGAACGATTTATTTACGAAACTACGGGATGTTGGCGAAGAAAGTTTGTCGGATAAGTGGAGTGCTGCTATGCTTTTAAGTAGCTTACCCGAAGGATATGACACTCTTATTACATCCCTTGAATCCCGCAAGGAAGAAGAGATAACATTCGCTTTAGTGCAACAAAGAGTTATTGCAGAATTCGAAAGACGGTATCACGCAACCAATGAGGGAAGTGATTCAGTTTTGAAAGCAGTGACCGGTAATAGTAGTGTATGCTATTTCTGTAAAAAGTCAGGACATCAAAAGAAGACCTGCATCAAATATAAAAACTGGAAAAGTAAGCAAAATCCCGGAAAGAATGCTAATAAAGTCAATTCGGTTGAAGAAAAGGTAAACAAGTCATCAAAGAGCGAAGATTTTTTGTTCAATTTTTGCAAGAATAAGAAGTTTTCTTGGCTTGTCGATTCCGGTGCTACACGACATACAGTAAGTGAAAGAAATTTTTTCAAGAAATTTAATGAAAGCTACAAAAGCTCGATTGAACTGGCAAATGGACAGACTGTGGCTATTGAAGGCATTGGTTCAGGTGAGATTGTTGTATGCAATGAATTTGGTGACAAACATACATTGAAGTTGAATGAAGTATTGTATGCTCCGTGTTTGGTTGGTAACATTCTCTCAGTCAGACAGCTAACAAAATCAGGATATAACGTATCATTTAAAGACAGCAATTGTTACATAAACTTTGGTAACAAAAATATCGGAATGGCAGATATTGACAGTGGAATGTATATTTTACGGCAACCAGTTTTTGTTAATGCGGTATTGCAACATAATGAAAATTGCATTCACCAATGGCATCGGAAGCTAGGACATCGTGATCCTGAAGCGATTCGGAAAATGTGCAAAGAAAACATGGTTCAAAATTTGAAAATAGTTGACTGCGGAATAAAGGAAATTTGCGAATCTTGCGTTAAGGGTAAAATGACTCGAATGTCATTTCCAAAGCAGTCAATGACAAAATCTACAGCTCCTTTAGAATTAATCCATAGTGACGTATGTGGGCCAATGCAAACAACTACACCGTCTGGAAAAAGGTTCATGGTAACATTTATAGACGATTTCTCAGGTTTTACCATAATAAGATTGTTATCGCAAAAATCTGAGGTGTTACAGACATTTAAGGATTTTGTTACATTGTGCCGCACTAAATTCGGACACATTCCAAAGAAAATTCGATCCGATAGGGGTGGAGAGTACACGGGAAAAGCATTTGAGGATTTTCTAAAGTTTGAAGGCATTGAAAGCCAATTGACTGCTCCGCATTCTCCACAACAAAATGGAAAAGCGGAAAGAAAGAACAGAACTTTGATTGAAATGGCAAGATGTATGTTAATAGATGCAAATTTACCGCACATGTTTTGGGGAGAAGCAGTTTCAACCGCCAATTTCATACAGAATAGAGTTTTAACCAGAACGACCAATTCTACTCCATACGAGTTGTGGTTTGGAGTCAAACCAAGTCTAGAGAAATTTCACATTTTTGGTTCAAGATGTTTGGTACACATTCCATCTGAAAAAAGACGTAAGCTAGATGACAAAGCACATGAAATGTTGTTTCTGGGTTATGATGAGAAGTCTAAGGCTTTTCGCTGCTACAATCAGGATACTAAGAAAGTCTGTATTAGTCGTGATGTGATATTCACAGATGTTATAAAGAATAAAGATGATGATGTCTCAATTTCATTAAATCCGAGAGATAATGGATTATTGATTGAGGAGGAGATACCAGAAGAAAACGTAACAGAAGAAATTGATGCACAAGAAAATGATACAGATGAAAATGCAATCAATATTCCAACTGAGGACAGCAGCTCAATACAAGATGTAAATATTTCTGACCAGCAAAATGAGATTAGAACTTCAAACAGATCTACTAAAGGCATTGCGGCAAGGAGACTCATTGATGAAATATGGACAGCAAATGAGATTAAAGAGCCGAAATCATATGAAGAAGCTATTAGCAGTGAAGAAAGTGTACAGTGGATGGAAGCTATGCAAGACGAGTTAGAATCTCTTCAATCAAATCAGACTTGGAACCTCGTTTCACTTCCAGAAGGAAGAACAGCAATTGGAAGTAAATGGGTATTTAAAGTGAAACGCGATGCTAATGGTCAAATAAATAGATTCAAGGCACGACTAGTCGCTCAAGGGTTTTCACAGAAATTTGGTGTCGATTATGACGAAGTTTTTGCACCTGTTGCGACACATACCTCGTTTCGAATCCTGCTGTCAATTGCTGGTAAAGAAAAAAATGACTGTTAATCATTTTGATGTAAAGACTGCATTTTTAAATGGAAAGCTCTCTGAAACCATTTATATGAAACAACCTCCAGGGTTTCAAGAGGACAATGAGCAGGTTTGTTTGCTAAAGAAAAGTATTTATGGACTGAAACAGGCTGCTAGGTCTTGGAATATGGTTCTACATGAAGCTCTTGAAAAATTGGGATTTAAACAATGCGTAAATGATGTATGTTTCTACCGGGGAAATATATGTGGAACGTTGAGCTATATTCTTGTATATGTCGACGATATCATTGTGGCATGTCGCACATCAAAACAAATTATGTATGTCGAAAATGCGTTGTCTAAGAATTTCACTATCACAAACTTGGGTGAAATTAAACATTATCTGGGAATTGAAATTTCTAAAGATGTTAAAGGAAACTTTCAGCTATGTCAATCATCGTACATAGAAAGAATTGTAAATGAATATGGTATGCAGAATTCAAAGCCTGTAAGAACGCCAATGGATGTTAGTTACGGGAAAGCAGAAGGATCAAAATTTCTTGAGTCAAATACAAAGTATCGGAAAATCATTGGACATTTTTTATACATATCAACAAATACAAGACCGGATATTTCAGCTTCTGTAAGTATCTTGGCTCAAAAGGTTTCTAAACCAACAATGGAAGATTGGTCTCAGTGTAAAAGAGTTTTGAAGTATCTTAAGTCTACATCAGAAATAAAGTTAAAATTAAGCAACGAAGAAAATGAACAAAGTCTCGTTGGATATGCTGATGCAAATTGGGCAGAAGAAAGAACTGAAAGAAAATCCAATAGCGGAAGAATTTTTCTTTATAATGGAGGTACAATTGGATGGTCTTGTCAGAAACAAACACTTGTAGCATCTTCAACATGCGAGGCTGAGTACATTTCTTTATCAGAAGCGGCTAAAGAAGCAAAGTGATTAAGGCAATTGTTGGAAGAAATACATCATCCTACCAACGAACCAACTGTAATTTACAATGACAATCAAAGCTGTTTACGTCTGGTAAATGACGACAAGTTTTCTTTTCGTACTAAGCACATGGATACAAAATATAAATTAACAAAAGACTTAGTAAAGAAAGAAATAATAACATGCATATATTGTCCAACGGAGGAGATGGTAGCTGATATATTAACCAAACCACTAACAGCATCTAAACATATTGCTCTCTGCGAAAAATGTAATTTAAAGTGAATGAGGAGGAGTATTGAAATAAACTTTGTTATCATTCACTTGTTAAATTTCATTACTATACTTTTGAATTTGTATTTTATGTAATAGAAAATTACATTTTTTTATTTTTATTTATTTATTTATTTCATTTCATGCAATGCGAAGCCATCAGGCCTATAAATAATCACACTATGCATAAGACGTACTTTTTCTAACATAAGTTAAAAAAACTACTCAATTAAAAATAAAAAACTCAAAAACTTAGAAAATGGAAAAAAATATTTAACCTATTTAACACTTTCTGAATCTAGATAAAACTAAATAACAAATAAAAAACAAATTACTAAAAATTATAAGCAGCAACTGATTAAAAAAATCCTACTCAAAAAAGATCAACGTAATAAATTAAAAAAAATGATTAAAGCATAATAAAAATAGTAATACTTAAACCAAAATATACAAAAAAAAATCACAATAATACTTTTGGCTTTGAAAACAAATTATCAAGAATTATAAATAAAAGAGCTTGAAAAAAAAATAATTAAAAAATATCACTTAACAAAAAAAAAAAAAGATTTAAACAAAATGGAAAAAAATAAGTAATACTAAAATCAAAAAATAAATAAATTACCAATAATACGCACGATAAAAACATTCCGTTAAAGTTGTTGGCAATTTGACACAAAAATTAAAAGCGCTGAAAGTGTAGACGAAGACGATTTGATAAAGATCTTGTTGACAAACTGAAATTCTTTAAATCCGTAGGCAAGGAGTTGTACAAACGTGCAACCCTTACAAAAAAAGTACTACTCAAAAAATTATCTACCCTCGGAAGAACCAAATGATTAGTTCTGGTAGAATGACAAAAATTAAATTCATTAACAAGAAAAATTGGAGACCGACATTTCAATAACTTAAAGAGAAACAAAAGCAAACGATAATTAACATACGACGGGAAATCACAACCGAGAAAACGACACACATAGGGAGTTATATGAACACGACGACCTACACCGTAAACAAAACGAATCATATTGTTAAAAGCGACCTGAATACGATGCATGCTCCCTTGCGACGCACTTGAGTACACCTCCAGACAATATAAAATGGCCGGCAAAACTAATGCATGCGCCAAACGCTCCCTCACAAAGAGCGGTAAATATAAACTCGTGGTATACAGGCTTCTTAAAGAAAAGTTAACCTTAGACACCACGGAACTAACGTGCCGATCAAACCGAAGCCTGTCATCCAGCTGAACACCAAGACAATCAATGCTTTGCACAAATTCAATATCTACATTATTATATCTAACACTAACATGATTGTGACAGCCCGAAAATAAAAAAAGGGCTTTAGTTTTAGAAGCGTTAACACTGAACCTATTCTCCGCCATCCACTCACGTAACGACTCCATCGCAAAATTAATTTTCGTCTGAAAAACATTCAAAAATCGATTATCACCCTTAAAAAGCAATTGGATGTCATCAGCATATGCAAATGGAGTGCACCAACAATCCAGACGAGAAAAAACATCATTGACAAATAACACAAAAAGAAGTGGACCTAATACTGAACCCTGAGGAACACCGCTTCTTACAGAAAGAACACTGCTACATTTACCATCAACACAAACAAACTGGCTCCTACCTGTAAGATACGAGCATAACAATGTACATGCACTGGTCGAAAACTTATAAACGGACTTTAATTTACTAAGAAGAAGGCCAAAATCCACTCTGTCAAATGCCTTTTCCAAATCTAAAGACAATAGCACGCAAAAACGTGTTCCACCCATGTTTGACCGGATAGAATCTGTCAAACCCAATAACAATGAGGCTGTACTTCTACCTCGCCTAAATCCACACTGGGCATCACAAATAAAACGATTACTTTCCAAATAGCCAGACATTTGACATTTAATAACATGCTCGACAATCTTAGAACAAATAGGTAAAATAGAAATCGGACGGAACTCCTTCAGAGCGTGACAAGACTGTTTTTTCCCAACGGGCACTATTTTGGCTAATTTCCAATCGGACGGAAAATAAGAAGTTAACAAAATAGAATTTACAAGATGTAACAGATGACAAGACACAAGAGGATAGACTTTCTTAAGAAATTTTAATGAGAAACCATCTACACCTGCTGCATTGGACTTAATGGCAGAAAAAGCCTTATCCAACTCCCACAACTCCACCCGTTGAAAAGCAAAACCACTATAGTCATACTCCCCGAGAGAACTACTTTGGGAGTCCAATTGGTTTTTATTAAAGGTCGTATTCAAATCCTCCACATTCAAATCACAATCATACGACTTGCAACTGCCAAGTCCATTGGATTTTAACAACGACCATAACTGCTTTGTGCTTTTATTGCCCTCAAACTGCAGTACATTCGCTTCCCTTCTAACCTTTCTTATAACAGATTTGGCTTTATTCCTGGCTCTACAATAAATTCGCCACTTAACATTGGATCTATTCTCCAAGAAAGATTTAAAAGCCAAATCTCGAAGCGATAGATGATATGAAATGAGGGGATTGCTAAACCAATCCTCACTCCTAGCCCTTATCACCCTTTTTTTTATAGGAAACGCATTATGGATAGACCCAAGACAGCTACTAAAACTACTACATTGAAAATCAACGTCACTAGTGGAATACAAAGCGGAAAAATCAGTAGACGAAACAATTTCCTGCAAATCATCACAACTCAAAGCATTATAATCAACATATTCAAAGAACTGCAAAACATTAAGGACTGAAACGTTAAGGGACACGAAAATAAACGCATGATCCGATATACTGGGACAAACAACCTGGTTAGAAACACAGACACAACTACGATCACTTACAAGAACAAAGTCAAGTAAAGAAGTAGAATTATGTACATCACTAAAATGAGTAGGTATAGAGTTGTGGACAATTGAAACATTAAGCCGCCTACAACTTTCGCGCACACTATAAGAAGACGACAGATCAAAAAGATTATTATTGAAATCTCCCAAAATTATGACGTCAGAGTATCTCACCAAAACATCAGCAACTTCACTTTCAAATGCCCGAAAATTTCCCCGCGGAAGATATACAACACCAACAAGAACATTTCTAGAACCAAGTAAAAGTTCTACAAACAAACATTCAACAATCCCATATTGACTACCACTATTTTGTTTTATGTCATTACGTTAATAAATTTTGAATCGAACAAACGATTTGTCGGCCACATATAATTTTCTCAATAGTGCCCTCATTCTGCGGTGATAAAAAATAACTCTGGTAACCGATTCAGACAGTGTGCTTAGAAAGTGGAAAAAGGTTAAAAGAGCATATGTATTCGCGGATGCAGATTTGAGAGTATATGGCGAGTTAGAGAGAGAGACTTTATGGGCCATTCTACGTTGATAGAATATATCGGCAAACCAAAAATAAGCAGTGCGCTTTAAGACCAGATAATTTCTTTATGAAAGATGCGTTCCAGAGAAAGGCTTTGGTTCCTTTTTATTTATACCACCATTTATACTTATTCCGGCAACTTAGGTGTTCATATGCCAACTTAAGACTTTTAATGATATATTCCGTACATACCTGTAAATTCGATAAATGGCTTGTGTGTCGTGACATGGATTCCAACTGGCATCAAAAATGATAACACGATTAGCTCCAACTAGATTTATACCCAAAGATCCAGCTTTAGTTGAAATAAGGAACAATTTAACATTTTCATTCGAATTAAATTCATTGACCAACTTTTCTCGCTCTTGAGATGTGGTGGAGCCATCTAAACCTATAAGAAAAAAACATTTTCATCAAAGTTAGAACTTTAAACCCCCTTTCCTCCTTAATTGATGTTTTAAACTTACGAAAGTAGTGCGTATTGTACAACCAACATGATTCCGTGGAGCCCGGCATATTTGTTGTCTGCAGAAATTTCTCTATTACATTCAATGTCAAGAGACTTTGGCTAAATAGTAAAACGCGATCACCAATGCGTACGCTTTCGTTGAGTATGCAAAAAAATATTTCCATTTTGGGAGAATTCACTATGAGGCCGGGTTCATATTTCTTAAAAAATTTGGTGGCCCAGTCGTAGGTAATTTTTTCGGGACCTTTCTTTTGATCAACATCATTACTTTCGGTGGTGGCTATGGAGCTACTCACAACACTTCCCGTTTCCGATTTCGTCTCAGTTTCATTGTGCATGCTGGATGATGTATCGGTGGAACTCTCAATGCCAGCTCCTGTTACTCCTGTTGTCGACGTCGCCCTGTCTAACGATATGTTTTTGTCCATATCAATATCGGTTTCAATAGTTTTGATTTCATTGGTATCCAAGTCGACAATTTCCGATGATGAATTTAGACTATCTTCTAAGGCAGTGGTTTCACCCGGGGCACCACCTTGTGTTTGTTTTAGCATGCAACCAACATAATTTGGCTTTAGAGGACTACCCATGGTGTGCATCATGGTGGGATAGGAAAAATAATTGGGTTGTAAATCCTGGTGGTAGCCACCGCTGCCACTGCTATTCATTGAGGAATTTTCATATTGATTTAAATCGGAAAAAAGTGAGGGACTGAAAAGGAAACACAAATGCAAACTTTAATAGCCTAAATAAGGAATGCCTCAACTTACCTTTGGAAATTATTTTGCTTATTTGCTGCAATCGCCACTTCATTTGTCACTTGTGTAGGGTTTGGCATTTCATTTTGATCTAAAAATTGGGCTTTGGGCATTGAGTTAGAGTTGGAGTTGTCATTGGAAACTGTGATACCATTTGAACCGTTCTCTACTAATGAGCTTGAAGTTGACAACAGACTTTGTTGCTGCACAGCAGGTGGTGGTAGTCCCGGAACGGGAGGTGGGAAGCCATTCTTATGCATATTTGCCGTTGCTGTAGTTTTTGGATGCGGTGGGTGTGGAGCCAATGTATCAACTTCATCTACTCCCTCGATATCCATATCCATGCCGGTTTCAGCAGCTTTCATAGCATCGTACAATACATCAGGATGATTCCATATCTTACAGCAAACCGCAAAAGCCTTCAGAGGATTCGGGACATTCTTTGTGCGCACAATGTCATTCATGAAGGTATCGTATAGCTGCTTCTGCAACTCCGACATGCGTGTTAGTATAACATATTCCTGTTTTTCCGGCAGCGATTGTTGCAGCACCGTATGTGAACGCCTTTGTACAAAGCCCACTAGCAAAGAGTGCAACACATGGGCACGAAAACGCATCAGTTTTATATCATCAGGTGTAGAATCTACACAAAGCCCATTTTGTATGGGCCTCTCGAACATGTTGCAGAACTCGGTGCGTGTACCCAAGTAATTGGGGCGAACAAAATCCACCATACACCAATATTCCAGCAGATTGTTTTGCAGAGGATAACCGGTGAGCACAATGCGCCGACGCGTGCGAATTTGTTTGAGAGCCTGAGATATACCGGCCTGGGCATTTTTGATGCGATGTCCCTCATCACAGATGATTAAATCCGGCCCAGGCTTAACTAAAGCTTCGTAGACTTCGTCCATAAGGGGACTGCGAGAATCATTGTTGTCCATATTCATTTGTTTCTTGCTGCGACGCTTTCCGGCCGAGCTCAGCTTGAGAGCCAGCAGGCGAAACAGTTCATAGCCTATTAGTAGGACCCCTCCTTTCTCTTTCCACTGCAGAATGATGCGGGCTCTGGCTGTAAGCGTCTTCTGCTGGTCATTAAGTACAAATACATCGAATTCTCGAGGCCTTATGTACTCGGGATTGTCCGAGTACTTAGGAATCCACATATCGAATTCGGCATTCCAGTTTTGCAATGTGTTAATGGGCATGACGCAAACGACATACTTGGAAGGCGTGTACCTAAGGAATATATCACAGAAACAAACGACCTGCAGAGTTTTGCCCAAACCCATAGAGTGCGCCAAAATGCAGCCAAAGCCTCCAGAATCGTTGAAACGTTTGGGAGACTCGATAATGTTGTCGAATAGAAAACGAACCCCACCTATTTGATGGGGTTTAATAGTGCGGGCTATTTGGGGAGCTATGAATATGTCCTCCTCATCATCTGGATGACCAACATTGATGACAACGCGTCCTAAGTGATCCGGAACATTGAATTCGTCTTTGACATGCATGCCACTATTGTGAGGATCATCATTGTCATCATCTTCCTCCTCAGCCTCATCGTCAGAGAGCACAATGCAATCATCATCATCGGAACTGTCATCGATGGTAACAACTTCAGCGGGAGGTGTGTCTTTCTCTTCCAAGCTTTTCGAGTCGTTGCTCTCAACCATTGAATCAGCAGGACTTTTCTTGGCCTCATCCTCGTCGTCTAGTTCAACATCATCTTTTATCCCCGCTGTCTGGTCTTGATGATTACTGCTCTTAATACTGGCCGCCTTTTTCTTGTCGTCGAGCAGAAGATCTGCCGGGTCTTTTACCCGATGCTCATTGACAAACCTATCGAAATGCGTTAATACTGCTTCTCTCTGTTGATACTCTCGCAGAAGTTTCTGTTGTTCGGCCATGCGAGCCAAACGTTCAGATTCCTCATGTTGAGCTTTCAAGGTGTTTGTGTCCAACTGATTGGTGTCCATTACTTCACGAATATTTTTTCGCAAACTTGATTTTTTCTTTTCTTTTTCCTTTTCTTCGGCCATTTGGTTAAGATGTTGTTTTTTGACCAACAAACTATTGTCATTTGCCTGCATGGAATTTTTACGCTTTTGGCTTTCGGCAGAGTCTAGGGTATCCATGCTGGGGGTGGTGTTTGAGGAAGGTGCAATAGGAGTATCATGGCTTTCCTTGGAATCAACGGCGGCCGTTGATGAAATATCATGGGGGCCTGCTATCTGTTCCTGATTTTGATTTTGGGAAGGCGGCGATGTAAGCTCTTGCTCTTTTTGTTGTTGTTCCAAATGAGGTTGGTGTTGCAGTGGCTGCGTTTGTGTTTGTTCTATATGCTGCTGCTGCTGCTGAAGATGTTGACTCTGCTGTTGCTGCTGCTCTTGAAGGGATATTTGATGTTGCATTTGGATACTATTCTCTACATTGACTGGTGCAGGCATCTCTCCAATTCCAGCAGCAAGTGGATGACCCAACATGCCATACATTCCGTATTGTAAAGCAGCATCCATCAATTGAGGCGGTGCCGGCGGCACTACCGCTGCTCCAGCATTTACGCTTTCCATGTAATTTAATACCTCTTGCTTTTCCATATTCCGGCTTAAGTCGTCACAAACAGTCAAACAGCAATTATATCTTTCCGGGGCAATAATTTTCTATCTGTCACCACACAACATATATGTATACCAAAAACAATGTATAGAAGGATGTTCCAAACGACAACGGCCGACGAGCGGTCATTGCATATAGACCCAAAACACTACATACATACTGGGAGTATTCGACCGCTTGATATAAATTTCCGAGATTTACTTAGCCCCTTATGCTGTTACAACAATCTTGACTAAGAATTCGCATTAGGAAAACTACTGCACTTATTAGAGATACAGATACATATTCGTGATACAGACTTTTCACTTTTACTGCAAACCGTTCACACCTTTTGATTTTGCTCTTGTTATAAGTTTCCTTGAGTGATTCCTTGTATTAAGCTGATGAGGTGTCTATTTCCCGGCCAGTTGAAATGAAAACAATTCTTTCTAAGTTCTTTTGTGCATGATTAAAACTTTATTTTACGATTTTTCCATGTAAGTTTTTTACACACATTCTAGCGAATTCAATGTTATCGTCCAAAAAAAAAACACGGCATGACATTTCAGCAACTGTCAAATAGCACAGTCAGAGATGGTAAACTCAAAGGATGGGTACTTTTTTAAGTTTCATGATTTTTTGGGGCAAAGGGAAATTTCATGACAGTGTTGCCAGAAAAGTCTTCACTTCGCGTTTCACAGCGAAAATGGAAATAAACTTTGAACAAATCAAGCAATCTTAATGATGAAATAAATATTTTATTGTAGGCTAATCTATTTAGCTGATGATTAGTGTTGCAAAAATTGACCACATTTCACTTGAGAATTGTCTAATTAAACACAGAACCAGGATTCCCTAACTCACTGTTCATCTGTACTAGCGGAATGCTGTCAAACTCCATATAAAAAAACTGGGCGAAATGGCTAAAAAGTTGTACTGTGCTTACGTTAAGGAGAATGGCAAAAAAAATTAATGGTAACGTTTTTAATTTTTGTTTGTTTTATTGATTTCAAGGGTTCGTTTTTTCTGTTATTTTATTTAATAGCAAAAAAATATAAATCAATAAGTGCAGAAAAACATCCTCTTTTGATATGAAAGCAAAAACTTATGATTGCTGTCAAATTTTGCTCGTGACACAATTTAACATTTCAGCGACTATTCCGAAAGCAGAACAAAGTATTCAGATTAAGAGAGCAGAAAAAGGAAATGGGAAAATAAAATCTGTGAAAAAACATAAGTACATTTTTTAAATAATTTATAGCCTTTTTATGGATGTCGAAAAATAATAAAAACAAACAAAGAGCAATCGCTTGAAATCGAATCTTTTTCAGTGAATTCAATTTCTCCCCCGCACATACGAAAGTCAATGTTTTCGTTTTCAAATGCTTACGATTTTGGAAAAGCCATAGGGGTGTTTTTTCGATATCTCCTGATCTACTACAATTTGTAAGTGCGATTGTGCAGCTATGTTTTGACTTTCTTTACTCTAAGTTTATTTCTAAAACCACTTTGACATTTCAATTTAAGGCGTTTGCCACACAACGTAATTTCGTTGGGGGTAGATTTTTGTTGTTGTGCTAATGACGCTATATCTTAGTTGTATCATGAATTTTGGAGCTCCTAAAATCTCAAATTTGTGTCCAAATTTGCTAGGTACGCTTAAGAGAGATATCAGTAAATTATTATAGACAACATTTGTTGGCCCCATATTTTGATCATAGAATCCGGTGTAGGCATCTATGTTTCTTAAATGCTAAAATATATGTAATTTTATAGTATCACTTGTTTTTTATTTTCCATTTTTGCTAAAAAGTTCTCGCTCGAAAGCAAAATATCAAATGACTGCTTTTGACATTTGCCTTGCATTTTTGACAACTGTTACGATATACATGAACCCATTCTTGCATGGGAATGCCTACGTTTTTGTTCAACTTGTCGTTCGATAAATTCTTCGTTTTAAGTGAAATACACAAACGGAAATCAGTTTTTTTTCGTTTGCGGCTCGAATTAACGCCTGCGTCGGCGTCGATAAACAGGCTATTAGTGTTTAAAAGCAAAACAATTTCCACAATTCATTGAACTTGCTAAATTAGTTGCATTGTTCATTCACAGATCTCTTAAAATTCTTTATTCTTTTAATTTTTTTCGTTTATTTTTCATCTTTACTTTCCATGCGAACAGCTGAAAAAAACAGCCGGCCAGTTTGACGGTATAAAGATGTCAATTCTGTGTTTACATTCACAACAAACCAACCCATTTTTTTTGGACGTTACCTTCTCTTTGTTGTGTTCCTCTTTCTATCATTTTACTTGCACACGCACAAACACAAGAGCAAGTTTCTTTAGTTGAGTAGTGAACAATAGGACTGTTCGCGTAACAATTTGCCAGTAAAAAGTTGCAAGAAAGTAAGTACAACCTTTAATCCCTTTTGCTATTTATTTGAACAAAATATGTGGTTTTCACAATGTTCAATGATGCAAATTTCTGCTAGGAAAAAAACTTCCAGTAGAAATTTGCAAGCTCTCAATTACCAAACTCTCAAAAGCGTGCTTGCTCTCACACACTCTCCCGCTCTCTTTTAATGGCAAATTATGTATGCGAACGACTTCCAGTAAACATTTGTGCAAATTTGCAATATGGCGGATTGCACCATATGATTTGTGCTTGTTGTACAAATGAGACCACCTTTAATTGTTTCGCCATGACACTTAGCGTTTTTTTAAAGATTCGGGAGACACATCTCAAACAACTGGGGGACAAAGTTGCAAACGTCATTCGTCTAAGAGGCTGTACTCTAATGGAATCCATATACTGGTGCTCAAAAATCTGTACGTACCGGGAATCGAGTACCTGGCCAAGATCCTCAAGTGGCATCAAGAAACTCATATACAAATTTCTCCATGTCTGGATAAAACATCAGTGCAAAGTTGTACTGGTAAGTTATCGATAAGATGCAATAACAGATAATAAGAAATGACTAATCGTGATTTGCATTATTTAGGGGGCTATTACACGGCATGTTGATGTCTTATGACATGTCACTTTTTGTATTCACATATAATTGAAAATGTTTGTCAAAATCGTCAATTTACATACGATTCATCAGTTTTGCTATCATACCTGTATATTATTTTCCTATGACATTGACAACGTAAAAATTGTTATAGTTGTGAGAAAGTTTGTTAAATCATAAATGTGGGTGAAAACAATTTAATTTGGGATTGTTTTCATTCGACTGACAACAAAAAAAGCTGATTTCTTTATGTTTTTGTCAAAAGTAGTGGAGCACGCTCTAATCGAAAAAAATTACATGTGCTATTTCGAAAAGTGATTTTCATATGTTAGTTTCGTTTATATCACAAGACATGTACATGTACAAATGTGAAAAAATGACTAAGACAACTAAGTGTCGTGTAATAGAGCCTTTAACGGAATGTTCATGGGCAAATTTGCATTATCTATCATTGAGCTATAATTTAAATGAGACTGAATTCCCATAAAGCACATTTATGACGTAGCGTCATAATTTTAATGACATATTGGTATTATGTATGCTTTTACAATTAGTAACCGACATTTTAGATTTACCGTCTCTGTTAACAATCAAATCGCCCCCTGGTGGGGAAAATCGATTTAATGAGCATTGCCGAGTTGCCAACTAGAACAAAATTCAAATTTCAATTCAATTGCGTCACACATATGTTACATACAGATAAGTTGAACGATATACTTATTGTTGAAAAATATTAAATAAAAGAAAATAATGGCCTTATTCACAAAACTGAATCCTTTATAGAACTGGCAAAATTAAATTTTGTGAATAATCGTATTATGTACCTTTTTCACCGCTGTAAATCTATTTTTTTGTGATTACTTTTTGAAACACTACACAAATGATAAAATAACAATTTTATTAAAATTTTAGCATAAGTTATAAGGGAAATCTAAAAAGTAATCGGCGAAAAAAAAACGCGAAAAGCGAATATAGTACCAACCTTAAGGGTGTAAGTTTTTTGTTAATATTTATACCCTAGAAATTTGGTTTTAGAACAGATGTTTACCACGCAATGTAATAAAGATACGACACTTACACAAAATAAACATACTGGCCAGGCGTTCTTTTATTTTAGAAAGTTAAAAGGATTTTATAATTCGCAAATGGATGCGGATACCAGCTATCAGGTGAATGTAGCCATTGGAGACTACATTGCACCTGCAGAAATTGACCGCCCGCGGCAAACCTCTCTGTCTCAACTCCTACAGTGCTACGATTAATGCCAACGTGTGGGATGTGTTTGTGTGATTGTAACCTGGGACCACACAAAACCCACCATCTGTCGTTTTTTTCTCCGACCTCAGGTCGATGTTGAAGTGGAAGTTAGGACAAGCATGCTCAACAGCTAACCGCTAACACCGACCCCGCAGCCCTGAGACTGAAAGTCCTTCCTCTTGCCCAAAAGAAGCTCTTTGCATCTTCTAACCAGTCTCGACTTCACATAGTTCCTCGCTAGAGCCTTTACAACGACTGACTGTCCACATATATCATGATATTCTGCTCCATTCGCCATTCCCTCATTGACATTATCTCTAATGCCGTCAGGACCACCAATACTCTGTACACATTTAAAATCCTCTATGATTCCTTGTTTAACGAAATACAGAAGTTCTCGGAGAGGGCGAGGTGCCTCCACGCAAAAAGGCAGAGCTGGTGTTGTTCACTAGAAGGAGGTAGTATGGGGAATTTAGGGGACCGGTCCTGGAAGAAGTGAACTGTCGCTCTCTCGGAAGGCTATAAGTGGAGAATGAACGTTGAGGAGAGAGTTAAACGGAGGCTGAGTGCGCTCTTATCATGGCACAACTCAATAGCCAGGATTTGAGAACTTGGATCCCACCTATGGGCGCTTGGTGTGGCACATGACCCTGGAGAGGGTGAGTCTACTCGGTATGATGCAGAAGGTAAAGGCTATAAAGGCAGTGCTGATATCGGGGGCTAGAAGGTGTGCCCCGAGAGCAGCACTAAACTCCACACCAGACCTTTGCACTTTTATGTAGAGGTCGTGGCGTTGAGGTCTGCCTTCTAACTGAGGCAGTCAGCGACATGACGTTCTTCTGATTTCGGGCATTCGTTTATTCTGCGAAAGGCCTCTGGAGTGGAACGATTACATGGCTTTGGCGATGCGAAGGACTGTATGCCGGGCGGACCATTCTTCGATGGCGACTTTGTGTTTGTCTTCTCGGAGAGGACGCTTTGGGCTGGGAGTGTCCTAAATATCTCCGGTCCCTCTATTTGCATGGATGGGGGCACTGGAGCAGGGGTTGTTGTTGAATTCTTAGAGTTTATGGAGTCACATAGACTTTTAGACGGGTGCAGTGTATTTCATTATTCATATTATCTCTACACAAAACAAATTAAAAAGACAACGTTTGAAACTAAAAAATTTATAAACAGCTGATTGTCATTTTTCGCTGGAATTAATATACATGTACATTTAAAATCTACGAAATTTGACAATGTTGCTGCAACATGTTGAAATCATTTCGTAAAAAGAACTTATTTTAACAAATGATTCAATGTAGCGGAACATTGATGTGGTTTCTTGGTGGGCGCAAGGATGCCCAGTAATTCATTCAAGTTAAGTCAGCTAGCTGAGCCACCATAATCATTATTGACGGCTATGATGGGGCAATAGCTCTACAGAGTTGGCACAAACATGCGAAAGTAGCAGAACATATTTAAATTTACAGTTCGAGTTTATATTCTCCACCATGAAATCTCCTACATAAGGAGAAAAACAGTGAGTCATTGAAACTCCGGAGGCCACCGTAGCGCAGAGGTTAGCATGTCCGCCAATGACGGTGAAAGCCTGGGTTCGAATCCTGGCGAGACCATCAGAAAAAATTTTCAGCGGTGGTTTTCCCCTCCTAATGCTGGCAACATTTGTGAGATATTATGCCATATAAAACTTCTCTCCAAAGAGGTGTCGCTCTGCGGTACGCCGTTCGGACTCGGATATAAAAAGGAGGCTCCTTATCATTGTACTTAAACTTGAATCGGACTGAACTCATTGATATGTGAGAAGTTTGCCCCTGTTCCTTAGTGTTCATGGGCAAAATTTGCATTTGCATTCTTGAAATCCGCGAAACTAATCGTCTGTCGGAGCACATGCTCTCTCCCGATTTAAGGTCTTGAGCCCATAAAAGGCGCATTTGTTTTCCGATTTTGCCAAAATTTGGTACAATGAGTTGTGTAGGGCCCTTCGAGATCCTTCTTCAATTTGTCCCAGATCGGTCCAGATTTGGATATAACTGTCATATAGACCGATATATCGATTTAAGGTTTTGGGCCCATAAAAGGCGCATTTATTATCCGATTTCACTGAAATTTGACACAGTGACTTATGTAAGGCTTTTCGACACCCGTGTCGTTTATGGTTCAGACCCATTGAACAATGACTTGTACTTATCAGTATTTGGTCCAAATGCATTTGAATGCATTTTTCACCGGATTTTGACGAAAGGTGGTTTACATATATACCCGCGGTGATGGGTATCCAATGTTCGGCCCGGCCGAACTTAACGCCTTTTTACTTGTGTTAAAATCATTCTAAGATCTTTTATTTTCTAAGTCATAAATATAGGTTTTACAGAGCATTTTTTAATAAACTAAAAATGAATATGTGAAAGTATTTCGAAATATAGATTTGTGCTTTTGAGTTTTGTCGCATTTTCCAAGTTTCTCGTCTCATGTTTTCCATTTCCATTGCTGTCTCTTGTCCACCACCGCTTACAATAGGCACTTCCTTCTCCAGCAGTAACAGTAGCAGTGGCGATGTCTGGAACAGCGGCAGTATAATTTTACATGGCTATGAGAACAGCAATAGTATGAAGAGCACGATGAATAGCAATCGTGAAGATAGCAAGATACATATGTGTCACACATTTTGCTGAAAATAGCTCTCAAAGTCATTGAAATGTTGCATGTATAGAATGTTAATGTTGCGATTGTAGCAATTTGGAGATAATGGTTCTTTCCTGTTGTGAATATCGTAAAAACTGTCTAACAAAAGAGGAGAGAAGTTTTTCTCCTATTAATAAACATATGGATATGAAGAGACTGTCCAATAACAAATTGGAGTCAATGGAAAGGGAGCTGTTTGTTTTAGAAAAAAGAAACTAAAAAATGTTAGTGGTTTTTATATGTTTGTGGGCATACCACTGGCGTGTTGTAGGTTAGATATGGGGACCAAAGGGCTATGGTTGATGGATAGATGACAATTTCATCGTGAGACAAAACGGAATTCTGACTGTCCGATTGGAAAACATGCTGAGAGACTAAAGGATGGAATGATTTATGCAAAAATGTTGAGAAATTCAAAGGAGAAATCTATAGAACATCTGCTGTGTACTCCCATTTCTAGAAAGAATTGTCCGAACTAGCAATTGTTGCCATTTTTTGCAGGTAAAAAGGATTTTTAAAACAGGCCAACGAAAGGAATTGTAAAGGATACTTTCTACATTTGCTCCTATATTATGAGAATTACGAGAGTCTGATTGCAGACTGCCATCATAACCCATGATTGGGTTGGGGTTTGCCTTCTTTTTAAGCGATCTTAAACAACTTGCTATACACAATTTCTACTTTGAAGAACGGTAAACGTTTTAAAATAAGTTTTCCTCTCAATAGATCAAATTAATTCCCATCAAGACTTTGATATAAAAACTGATCTTATATGGATCAGTAGATTGAGTTAAGCCCTTTATGTAAAAATTTAAGGATGAGCCACGGATCGTTATGTGATATGTTTAGAATAATCAATATACATGTATAAAAGAGTTGCGTGACTGCCTGATTGTGGACTGACTGACTACAAACTAACTACGAGTAACAACTAACTAGTGACTACTGACTGACTGACTGAATATCGCCCAGTCCAAGGTGTATTTAACAAGGTGGCCGCATCGGCGAATTGCTACAACAAAGCATCTTTTTTGGGAACTTCATATGTCAAAATTTCTAAGCAAGGCGAATAAAATTCTATTCGCATTGACATATAAAATTTTCGGCAAATTTGTTTCGACCAATCAGAGCAAAAAAGAAGTTTAATAATTTTTGGGTGTCAAGAAACACACATGCCCAAAAAGTAATTGCGGATTTTTTAAAAGAAAGTAAATGCATTTTTAATAAAACTTAGAATGAACTTTAATCAAATATATAATTGCCATTTTGTTCGATAACCTTTTGCCATCTTCCTGGCAAATTTAGTATACCACGCTCATAGAACTTCTGGCCTTTATCTGCAAAAACTGAACCAAGTGGGATTTTAAAGCCTCATCATTGCCGAAAGTTTTACCATTTAAGGAGTTCTGCAAATATCGAAATAAATGGTAGTCTGATGGTGCAAGGTCAGGGCTATATGGTGGATGTATCAAAAGTTCCTAGCCAAGCTCACTCAGTTTTTGGCGAGTGACCAAAGATGTGTGCGGTCTAGCGTTGTCCTGGTGGAATATGACACCTTTACGATTGACCAATTCTGGTCGCTTCTCCTTGATGGCTGTATTCAATTTGTCCAATTGTTGACAGTAAACATCCGAATTAGTCGTTTGGTTCCTTGGAAGCAGCTCAAATCCCACCAAACAGACAGCATAACCTTCTTTCCATTAACCCACCAAACAGACAGCATAACCTTCTTTCCATTAACCTTCAATCCATTTTTCATCTCCAGTTATGATTCGTTTTAAAAACGGATCGAATTCATTGCGTTTAAGGTGCACATCACAAGCGTTGATTCGGTTTGTTAAACGAATTTCTTTCAATACATGTGGTACCCAAATATCAAGCTTTTTCACCAGTCCAAGACTTTTTATGTGATAATGAACGGTTGATTTTGGTATATTTAACTTCTCTCCTATCTCACGCTCAGTTACATGACGATCCAATTTGATTAATGCTTAAAATTTGTCAACGCCGACTATATGAAAAATCCGCAATTACTTTTTGGGCAACCCAATATTTAAAAATGTTCAAGATACCAATTAGCTCCAGAGGCTTTACCCACAAAACTGGCTGGAACATTGCGGTCCGATCTGTGTGATGTTCATTGCTGTCACGAGAAGCTGAGCTGCAAGCTAACGGGCTCATCCACTGGTTGCGGATAGTGGAATGCACCATACAGAGTAGTTGCAACGGTAGTCGCGAACAATAAGCGTTATCGAGCGAAGGGTCTCAGTAAGAGGCCGGGCGGCACCGACTCTTGCATAAATACTGAGTGCCTATAATGCTATATGCGATATGACAAGGCGGGTTATTGGCGCCTTTAAATAACCAAAGGCCAACCTGTTCCCGCGGCGATCGGTCCTTTAGACCGGAACGAGCTTGCTCACCTACAGGAGCCTGACAAGGATCGCCACCTCCACAGGAAAATTTGGCTACAACAACAACCCACAAAACCACCAATATGGCAGATTTAAAAAGTTTTCATAAAGTTATTGTAGCCGTAGATAGCTACCAAGTGAATGCTAACAAATGGACCAAATAGAAAGATTGTGATAAGAGCTCAATCATCACAAAGAGGGGTTGTGTACCCCTTTTTGGCTCTTGGAATATATGTCGGATTTTCAGGTCATTTAAAAAGAACAGTTAAAGTTTGTTGGCTACGAGGATGACGTTGTCATCATGGTGTTTGGCCGTTCAGCGTGCATATAGTATGTTGCCAAAATACTAGGTAACTTGGTATGTTCAGGGGATCTCTGCTAGATGTGATGGAGCTGCCGCTCTCGCTAATGAATGTCCTGAAAAGCCAGGTACAACTAAGAAATAAATGATGGACGACTAAATAATCTATACAAAATTTTTACATTTTGATACCCAAAATTGGAACCATTTTGTGCTTTCTGTGCAGATGGAGCCAGAGGTCTGAAATTTGACATCTAGGTACACCTAAGAAATAAATGATAGATGACTAAATGATCTATACAAAATTCGTACATTTTGGTACTTTCTGTTCAGATGGACAGGTCTGAAATTTGGCATGTAGGTACAACTAAGAAATATATGATGGGTGGTCAAAATATCTATTCACCATCGTAGACGTTGGTACCACAATTGGTACCATTTGGTAGTTTCTTCATAGATGGAGTTATGGGTCTGAAATTTGGCATGTAGGTACAGCATGATAAGTGACTAAATGATATATTCAAATTCATACACTTTGGTACTTTTTTTTACCGATGGAGCTAGAGGTCTGAAATTTGGCATGCAAAAATATGATTAGTCACTAAATGATTTATTCACAATTCGTACATTTTGGTACCATTTGGTACTTTCTTTACAGATTGAGCTAGAGATCTGAAATTTGGCATGTGGGTACAAGAAGAAAATATATAATGGGTAACCGAATGATCCATTCAAAATTCGTACATTTTGCTACCAAAAAGTGCAAAATAGTAGGAAATATTTTATCTTCGCCTACAGCGGACGATGGCTGAAAAAATTTAGCAATTTAACGAACATTTTCGTAGTCTTAACAAAAATAGGACATTTAAAAGAAGACGTACTAATTGTGGTGTAATTGGTATCTTGAAAGTACAATATATATTGGGTGACTAGAAGATATTTCAAGTTCTTCATAAGCGATAGAAGCATTCGTAAAATCGAATGCTTCTATCGTTTAACCGGAAATGAATTTCACTTATCAGAAAGATGCTGAGCTGAAAATAGCGGATAAGCGGAACCAAATGGATAAACTTTTGGCATTTCACTTATCCGGTTTCGACTGTAATGGGATGCTTGTTTAGACATTAAGTAAATATCGATATCAATGGAAATTTCATGTTATCACATCAATATCGGATAAAATATATACATGGGAGCTATATCTAAATCTGAACTGATTTTTATGAAAGTCTGCACACGTATCGGGACGTGAAGTAAAACATGCAAAATTTTATAAAGATCGGACAAAAATTGTGGTTTCTATAGACTTCAAAGGCCTTATCGAATGGAAGATATGTATGGGAGTTATATCTTTTTATGACATTTTGCACACGTATTGGAACGTAAAAACAATACACCTTTTTGTAAAGATCGGATATAAAAAGAAGGCCCCTTATCATTGAATTTGAACTTTAATCGGACAGCACTCATTGATATGTGAGATGTTTGGCCCTGTACCTTAATGGAATGTTGTGGATCTAAAAAGATGGGTCAGCAGAGCAACACCTCAAGGAGGTGTACTGTCTCCTCTACTTTAGAATATAGCCATTAACAATATATTATTGTGTCTGAAAAAAAGGTGTAAAAGTGGTCGCGCATGCTGATGACATGGCAATTGCGGTTAGAGGAAAGTTTCCCAGCACTCTAAGAGATATATTGGGTTGCCCAAAAAGTAATTGCGAATTTTTCATATAGTCGGCGTTGATAAATTTTTTCACAGCTTGTGACTCTGTAATTGCATTCTTTCTTCTGTCAGTTATCAGCTGTTACTTTAGCTTGCTTTACAAAAAAGTGTAAAAAAGTATTATTGATCAAAGTTCATTCTAAGTTTTATTAAAAATCCATTTACTTTCTTTTAAAAAATCCGCAATTACTTTTTGGGCAACCCAATACTTCAGGAAGCTCTACGTGCAACAGCAAAGTGGGCTACCGAAGGTATAAGTCTAGGTATAAATCCGTGCAAGGCAGAAGTAGTTCTTTTCAGCGGGAGATACAAGTTGCCTTGGGTGGAGATTCATTTACACAAAATACCTGGGTGTTTTGCCCGACAGAAAATTTAACTTCAAATCCAACTTTTTGGAAAGAGCAAGGAAGGCCACTCTTGCCCTATACACCTGCACGAGAGCCATTGGAAAGTTAGGGGGTTTAGACCGCGCGTCATGGATTGGACCGCGCATAATGCATATATACAGTTGTTGTCAGACCTATAATGCTATATGGTGTTGTGGTCTGGTGGACGGAGCTTCAAAAGTCCAAATACTGCTCAATACTTAACCTGATCCACCGGATGCATTAAAACCGCACTGAGGGCGACACCATCTGATGCACTGCATTTAATGCTACATCTTATGCCACTGGACATTGTGGCTACCCAAATTTCAGCGACCACTGCCGTGAGGTTAAGGGAGCTATCTCATTGGTCATGTGGTGACTACGTACATAGTGTTATTCTTGATACAATATCCGAAGTTCCAGGCAGTGTTGATTACACTCTACCTGAGCCGCATTTTGATTAAAAGTACTATACCACTATTCCTGATAGGACCGATTGAAACTACGATATTCCTGGTAACAGAAGTTACATAGTCTTCTATACGGAGGGTTCCAAGCTGAACGACCAAGTGGGATTTGGGGTATTCTCTAAAGGTATAGAACTGGTCATATTGAAAAGGTTACCCGACCACTGCAGTGTGTATCAAGCGGAGATCCTTGCAATTAAGAAAGTGGTGGAATGGCTAAGATATAATGTCATTACGACGATCGGCATAAATATCTTCTCAGACAGCCATTAAATCCATGGAGAACGTATTTCTGAACACAAAAACCTCCCTCGACTGTCGCACATTTCTCAACGAGATGGCTGAACAGTTCAAAATTCACCTGTTCAGGGTGCCGGCCACAGAGATATCCCAGGGAATTGTAAAGCGGAAGAGCTTGAGAGACTAGGAACTACACTACACATTCCAGGGATACTGGAATCTGTGGGTATGCCTCTAGCGACATCTAAGCTAAGTTTTCAGGAACAGGCCTGAAGGAAAACGAATGATAGATGGCCACAAAAAGGGAGCATACAAAACTTTGTGGCCTAATCTAGACTTAAAGAGGTCTACGGCTTTGCTGTCATTGGCTAGAACAGACGTCTCAGTCATTGTGTCTAATCGGAAAATATGCTGACAGACTGAAGGTTGCCAACAACGATTTTTACAGAATCTGTGAGGACATCGAAGAAGAAGAGACTATAGAACACCTTCTGTGAGTGTGTGACCCACACTAGCAGTCAGAAGTAGTTCCCCTTTGGTTTCTTTGAGAACCTGTCTGATTTAGCGGATGTGAAAATTCGCAAGTTGTTGGGATTTTTAAAGCGATCTGGATGGTTCAACAGTAAGTACTAGAAGGCATCTTTCTTCTTCTGTTCCTGTGGTATCACAATCGACGAAAACATCTAAGTGAGTCTGATGGCAGACTGCCACTTAAACCTAACATAATGGAATGTTCATAAGCAAATTTGTATTTTTGGTTATTTTTGCTTAACCACTACTCAAATTCACAAACCCTTTGTAAAGTTTAAATAAAATATTTAAATATGTAGCCTTAAATTAAATGGTTGGTCAATCCATTTACAATTTAATGTTATCTTTTCTATCATAATTCAAATTCTTCAAAATATTTTTTAACTCAAACACTTTTGTTTATGTAATAGAGAAGCCTCATATTGAACACATATAAGTTCTATATTATATTTAAAGTTTTAAACCACTTTAAGTCACTTCTTATCTTTATTATCTTTTTTCTACTTTATATCTCCATATTGCTACTGATGTAATATAAAATAATGTAATTTTTTTTTTTTCAATTTTCACTATTACCTTTGTGGAGGATGTATTCAAACAAACTTACTTCCGGTTTTAGGCAATTGCTTCCTTGCAAAATGAAACTCAACTAATTTTTGAATTCCAGGAACTTCATAACAATAATTCTGTTGAGCCACTACATAGGCGTTGGGTTGCCATGGTAACTCTTATTTATTGACAAAACTGTATAATGACCTATATTTTGCCAATATTGCAAGTAAACACGTAAAATTTGAATACTCATCATTATAATAAGGAACTATCTGTAACGAAGAATGCTAAACAAAATTGTTGTTTACTAGGTCAGGGCAGGGATATGGATTGCGTGGGAACCAGGAAGGGAAAACCACAGCCGGGACCAGTTCATTATGTGTGCGATGATGGTATATCAATCAATGCAATTAATTAGGAATTTATGTTTGAATTGTACTGTATGGCACCATATGATGAATGCCATTTAAGTATTTAAACATGCTGCTGCTGCAAACGAAAGCATTTTTTTAACAAACATAACGGTATGCAAAAGCTAAAAGTTGTCTTTAACTTTGTGTTTACCTTCATAACGGTGGCAACGATAACTAAACAGCTGGCATGCTTGTTTCTTATTTATCGATTCTCTCTCTCTCTCTCTCACTCTTAACATTTGTCGATAACCAACATTTTACCAAATGACAGTTATAACTATCATCCATAAGTTCCACCCCCAAAAATCATCACACAAGTACAATAATAATATTTGCTAGAGTTTTATTTGTATACATGTGTTTAAGAAAAATTAAAATAAAATAAAACAATCGCAATAAAATAAAGCAGCCAAGTGTTTAAAAAATTTAATACTATTTTCTAATATTAAAAAGCAAAATGTATAGACAAATGTTTGTTAATAACTCATTTTAACATTTTACATGATTTGTGAATGAACCAATTTGTGTTCAAGTGCCCATCCTTATAATTGTTTTTTTTTTCAACTTCAAATACACATGGAAAAATGTCACATGTATGCAAAATTATTCAAAGCAATACCCATTACAAAGTCTATGGCTATTTGCAGTAAATCATGCCATTTGGTGTATCAGTTGATTGATTTTTTTTTTCTGTTTTCTGAATCATACATACAAGTATCTCAAAAGTGTTGAAGTGTTTCTAAACATTGGTTTTATAGTTGCCTCAGTTTCAACCCCTTGCTACCACTAGTCTAACAAAGCCGCAATATTTGTTGCCTGGTTATGGCTAAGGTGGCAGAAAAAACACTAATGTCCAATGTAAACAATCAAAACATCCAACGGCATTGGCCTTACTGACTTGCTGTTCTGTGGTGTTGTTGGTACATACCTACAAATGTATGTATGAGCGCGATATGGGTCACCGTAACAAGTAAAAAAGCAAAAAATACAATGGGACAAAATGCAAGCAATTTGCCTTCATGACATCTGTTGTTTTTCGGGTATCAACACATACATACACACATATACATGTATGTATGAGGCATTCTAGCGGAAAAAAGCTCCTTAAAAAAAGTGTTCATATTTTGTGGCAATTATATACACATACGTTTTAGTAGATGTAAAAACTAGAAGAAAGAGCATGATTTTTGGTCCTTCATAGATAAAGAATTTTAAGTTCGCACATAGACTGGCTGGTGGCGCTGGTGAATATAGATACATAAGTATTATCTAAGAACATGCCGCAAGCAGAATTCTGGGGCCGAATTACCGCATAAGTGAACGAGTAAAATCGTTCGAAATCTCTCTATTGTGAATTATGAATCTCTTTGTTGAAAGGGAATTTTTGAAATTGGAGAAGGCGAATTTTAGAATGAAATTTCATTCGATACGAAAGCGCACTCGATCACGTATGCGATAATTCGGTCCCAGCTCACAACGACATGCTGTATGTAATTATTTCCTTTCGCGTGAAATAAACTATGGCTTAATGCTCGTATATAGGGTTTCGGCTGCCTTAGCTTCCAATATGTGTATCTTTTTTTTATTTTATTTTTTTTTTTTTGCTGTAAATTTAACCTTTTAATTTTTTCGGCAGAGCTGCTTGTTTTGGCGCACAGATAAAAGATTTCCTATAGATGAATTTCCCCGCTCTCAAACAAATGGCAACTACGAACAATGATGGCGATTTCATTCTTAAAGGCCTAAGCCTAAGCGCGTTGAGAAGCGCCACGTTGAAAATTACAACTCTGCAAACAAATGTTAAAAAGCAACACGCAAAATTTAAATAATTCTTAACTTTGACAACCGAAAACACAACTTCAAATGTGACAACACCGAATGAAGCTCGGTTTCAAGCGTCAAGGTTGAACATTTTTTTACGTTTCCACGTTGCTTTTGTGGAATTTGTGTGTATAGTTGCATTATTGCAACGTGACGCTAAAAGCCAAAGCTCAAAACGCTCATTCTGTTTTGGCCTTAAGAGTCACCTAGGAGAGGAGCAAGTGGAATTGAGTGAACACAAAATCAGCAGAAAAGCACAAGTTAATTAACAAAAGGAAGCTAACAACAGAGTTGAAAAGTGTTGTGTAAAGATAATTTAAAGTTTAAAAGCAAAATAAGTGTCCACAATCCATTGAAAACTCGTTCATTGTTCATACACAGTTATGTTGAAATTCTCTCTTCTCTTAATTTTCCTCGTTTATTTCTAATCTTTGTACGTGGTGCCTCTTAAAAGAGCCGATAGTTCATCTATAGCTATTGAACATCTGTGCTTTGAGGAAAAATAAAATAATTAACGCCATCTATACGCTGGACATTTGCTGTAAAATTTTGAGAGAAATTAAATTCCTTTTCGAGTCCTTGCATAGCAGGGTTGCCATAGTCTCAGAATTCAAACTTTTTAACAAAATCATTTTCGAACCGCTATAACTTTAAAGCAAATGAATGGATTTAAAAACACCCAAGAAGTTTTTTTTTGCAGAATATTCTAAATTTTAAAACTACATTTCATAAAATTAAAAAAAAAAATGTCATACAAAAATAATCGGACGAACATTAGCAAAGTTAAGCTGAGCTGATTAATTACAAATATGGTTAACCCAAAATTTTCTTTAAAGGATAGAAAGATGATAAAATAAGGAACATTTTAAAGTAAGTTTGAAAAAAATCGAAGGGAGCATAAAAAGTAAAAAATTAAAAAAAATGTTTATTTTTTTTTGTTTAAAAGTTTGATTCCAGACACTGTGGCAACCTTGCGTTACAAGGACCTAAAATTAGGTTTTTTCTTTAAGTTTTTATATAATTGCCAAAACAATTAACACTTTATAAGTGGCTTTTTTCCTGAGAATGACTCATATATGTGTACATGCTGTGTGTATGCTTATCACAAACGACAGATTGGAAAATACCTTATATGGCCTGATGATTTGAAAAAATTGTATTGATTTGATTTAAGGAATAATTAAACTAGTCCTAAATGAGTCCAGTAGTCATGTCTATGGATATTATATGCCAATGTCACATGCAACTTTGATAACAGAATAAAAATAAATAATAATAATAATAATAAAATCTTAATTAGAATGCGGTTAAGGATTGTATGACTAGATTATGAACCATATATGGATATATTAAGGATAAAAGATACATAGATAAAGCATGGATTACACCTGAATGATGTATAGATGGTGGATGTTTGTATAAAGGGTAGATAGTTTAAATATATATAAAAGAGTCGCGCGATTGACCGATCCTTGGCCAGCCCAGCCTTAGAATTATGAAAATTGGCTTAAGCTATGGCTAGAAACATGGCACGAAAGTTGGTTGTTGTTGTTGTAACCACATGTGGAGGTGGCGATCCTCATCAAGCTCCTGTAGGTGGGCAAGCTTGTCAAACATGAAATTTTTTTTAAATTGAAAAAATTTTCGTTTGCTTTTTCAAAAACGATGCTTGATATTATCATTTTCGTGATTGAAGCAGTTTCAATTAAACAATTTTTTATACCAATTAATTTCGTGATTGAAACTGATTTTTATTTTTTTCTGTGTACGTATAGTTACTGTTTGAATGTGAATGTTTGTCCAGCGTTCACGAAAAGTGCTAGAGTTATGACACTTGTCGCAAAATGAATAGTATCTTAAAAAAATAAGGATGGATTAAAAAAAATAATACTGCAAGTGACAAAAATTGTACGTTTTGCAGCGCAATTGGTTCTTTCACTACACAGAAAAAAAAAGGGTTTCAATTAAGAAATTAATTGATGCAATTAACTTTTTAATTGAAACTGCTTTAATCACGAAAATGGTTTTTATAAAAGTAATTGAAAAAAATTTTTAATTTTTAAAAATTTTGTATTCAATAAAAAATGATTGAAATTTTTGAAAATTTCTATTAAGTTTTTAATCATCCAATTAAAAAAGATAGACATTTTTTGAGAATTGCATATTAGGTATATATATATATAAATTGTATATTAGGTACAAAGATGTTTGGCCATAGGTCAGTGGTCAGCTCAATAAAAAAAACTCCCTCGAGGAGGTTTTCCAAAAAATTTTGAGTATCGGGTAAAATAATATAATTTTAGTGAGCAAACAAATATTTTGTTTGCGGAAAAAATATGTTCATAGGCACACAAATTAGTTAGTTAGAGAACATATTAAGTTTGCGGAAATAAAATAATATCTTTGTAGGCAAACAAAAATATTATGTTTGAGGAAATAAAAAAATTTTCGGGCAAACATATTATGTTTGTGAGAAAAATATCATGTTTATAGGCAAACAAACTATTCTTGTGAGGAAAAAATAATGTTTTCAGGCAAACATATTATGTTTGGGGAAATAAAAAAACCCATTATGTTTGTGAGAAAAACATAATGTTTGCAGGCAAACATATTATGTTTGAAGGAAAAAAAAAGTTTGTAGACAATCATATTATTTTTGAAGGCAAACGTATTACATGTAAAACATACATATACAATTAGATTGGCTGGCTAAGCATGGGCAATATTTTATCTCTTTTTTTCTAATTTCCTATTTTTATATTTTTTTACATATATTTCAGTGTGTCTTTACAAATTTAAATTATTTGTGAATCGTATACTCATCACATCCGACATATTCGGCTGGCCCGAAATCTAAAAATTTTACGGACTATATGGAGCATAAATGCGATATGTGACTATTAAACGATTTTTGATTCCCCTAAACATATCCAAATGAAGTGTTTCTATATTTTATTTCCTGCAAGCGTAAATTTAACAAAACGTATCAATTAGTTTTTAACAATTGATCATCGATGGTATAGAGTATTTTATAAATCATGGTAAGTGTGAAAACATGAAATTTCTATTTAATATTCCAAAGTTCATAAAATGTTCACATTTCTTAGAAACATAAACATTTAATTACATTTTCTATAAATACGTATAAAATGTTGTAAAATTTCCTATATATATGAAATTAAAAAAAAAAAAATCTATAAGCATAAAATTCAGGATTCACTAATAGAAGGTTAGTTCACTTGCGAAAATATAAAGTGGAACATGAACATAAATTAAGTCATATCTGCCGATTGAAAATGCCATTAAATAGGAGAAAACGTTAACAAAGAATGAATGTAAAGATAGAAGTATTTGACATCCTCAATGCCAAAAACTAAAAAATTGTATGTCGGCTGATCGCTTGACCTTAACCTTACTCAGTTAAGCCTGTATAAAAGTTTGTCAAATTTGCATATAAATGTAAAATTAAGACAATTTTCATTGAGTATAAATTTTTAAGAAAATCTTTTATCGTGATTTTTCGAACATATTCAATGCTTTCTATTCAAAGACAAGCATAGCAAAGAACTTATAAAAGTTAGGCAAGTGTGTGCTGTTTTCAAAACAATTAGACTGGCATGGCGGATAACGATTTCTGATACGCCATGTATCTCTATCAACACCTTTGTCAAATTGATTCAAGTGCTCTACATACCCAACGACTATTGGGTACGGTGTAGAGTAAAGGGAGGGTCCGCCCATTAGAATGCTCTACTTCATTCTCTTGGTTTTGGTAGTGGATTGGAGTTACCAAATCCTTTGCCCCGAAAGTAGATATCATATTCATACTCTTTGAGCTACATATTGCTGTAGTCGGTATATATGTGTGATTTAGGGGGAGCTTATGAGGCTTGATTTTAGTGGTGGATTAGCTATAGTCGGTATATTTGTGTGGTTTAGGAGGGGGTTTATGAGGGGAAGTGTGCGTAAAACACTTGGCCATAAAACAGTTATCGGATACCATACCACCTTTTTAGGGGTATGTAGGGTGGGGCTGCCACTCACGCACTTAGCCCTGAAAAAATTTCAGCATCGTGCTCTACTCTCAAATTCCCGTAATTTGAGCCCTAATTGCCATTGACTAAAGGGGAGTTTATAGGGTGAGACGACCCCCAAAGACTTGGTCTCAAAATCGGATATCAAATTCGTTACCTACTACCAAATAGCTATTATTTATTGCCATAGTAGGCCGGTTTGAAGGGTGTTTAGGGGGCGACCTTGCAATAACTTCACCATCCTGTTAGAGCACGATTTTGTTTGAGCCCCATAATGTCAAGCATTTTGAAGGTGGCGATTAAAATATTCAGGGCTACGGGTCTCATTCAGATCCACACTAATTATTTTTTTTTGTATTGGTCATCTACATTCAAAATCATATTTCAAAGCTACCACTTGGGATACTACATTTTAAAAGATCCGCAGGTCCTCCTGCGTCTATCAAAATTTGAGGGTAAAAAGTGTACTCTACTACTAAAAAACTTGTATTGTTGCCTATTCTATCCTAATAGGCCTTCATATATTATTTTAAATTCCTTTTTTTGGGAAGAATGGGGAAAGGGGGATTGCCCTCTGACACGTCTTTTCATTTGAGTAAAATATATTCTCGGTCGTCCTACATGAGTTTGGTGTTGTTTTCATTGGGGGTAGAGGGTCGGTTCTCCAGACGCTAAGACCCAAAAGATAATTTATTTGATCTGAAGGGTAGGACGGCAGGACGTGACCCAGATACTTGAATCCTTATATCATCACTAGATATGAACTAACTCTACTGTTATAGACCTTTCGTTTAGTTCCCAAAATATCTCGATCGAACTACACCCACTATTGAAGGGTATATAGTGGATGGGTCGGTCCCAGACTCTGTCCCAAATGTGTATACCAGATTCGTAGTAATTTCCCAAAGGCCTTTCATTTGGTACCCATTTTGTGACGTTGGACATTCATGCTCGCTTTGAGGGTTTTTGGGGTTGAGGAGGCCCTGCAGACACCTTGGGCTAAATTGTAATAGCAAATGTGTACTCAACTTCCAAACACCTTTCTTTTCATACCCATATTATCCCAATCGGTAAAAACCTCTAGTTGAGGGGTTTTAGGGGTGGCTTCAGATACCAAAGGGTATATATTTTAATATCAGCTTTTTACTCCACTTTTAAATACCTTACACTTGATATCTATATTTTTCCAATCGGTAAATATGTCCTGCTGGGGGGTTTTGGGGGTGAGAAGGCCCCTTAGACATACGTTTTTATGTCCCATTTGTACTCTTCTTTTAAATACCTTTCATTTGATACCCATATTGCCAAAAGCGTTAAAAGTGATCTGTTTGGCGATGTTCTTGGAGGGTGGGGTATCCGCCCGATACTAAGGGTGACATTTTAATGTCAAGTTCGTACTCTTCTCGTAAATACCAATTTGATGTTTCTGGGCTACTCTAAAATGGCATACAAATTTTGCTTAAATTGGTGCACCCATATACGAAATCAGGCGTTTTTGAAAATGGGGGTAAGAGGGTTATCAAAAAATGTAGTACCCTATTTTCACCGGGGACTCAAACTCTACCATCTGTGAAAATTTCATGAAAATCGGTTCAGCCGTTTTTGAGTCTATACGGAACAGACAAACAAAAAAACACACAAACAAAGCGCAACAATTTCATATTTATATAATAGGTTAGATCAAATCGTAAAAAAAAACTCGCAGGAAATCATTTTTGAAAAAAAAAAAAATAAAAAATTCATCACCCTAATATATGTATGTGTTGTCGGAAATGCATATTTCGACAACATTATTGACTAAATGAATAAAAATCGACATTTTGCATTTTTTGAACAAAACACCAACAAAATAACCAAATCTGGCATCCCTAATCATACCTTATAGTATAAGGCTTATACTTGATGCTCTTGGGTCTGTGCCTAGTTTTTTAATATATTACAAGTTATCAGGAGGTTTAAGCATAAGATGAGAGCGTAATTCCGAGACACAACTTGGTCTCTGAATAACTGCAACCAAAAAAGGTTTAGCCGCAGCTTAACCTTTTCTCCCTTTTACTCTCCCGCTCATTGTTAAAAGAGATCATATCTGATACTTCATACTCTTTGCTAATATTGGGTATGTGCTAGATTTGCTTTATACATTGAAAGTCGTGAGTTTTGAACAAAAGATGAGAGACACAATTTCGTTTCTGAATAAGCGATATACGGAATTATCGGCATGTTACATGTTGATTGACTATTTATGGCATCATGGTGGTGTGAGTGAATCACATTTTTTTGAGAAATAAAAACCTGTTGGAAATTTTTATAATAAATAAGGCATGATGTAGAGTTTGCTAAATGTTTGAAAGAAATAAATTGTTGGGGAGAATTTTAAGCAATTAATTTGGAGTTTTAAAACTCGCAACATAATAGCTTTGAGTTTGATTATGATAATGAGCCAATGTAGTCTAAAAAGCTACTCGTATGACATGCTATCGATAACAATGGATATTTTCCAAGGGGTTTGATCAATGATAAAACTGATATAACTGATTGAACTCCTAAAGCAATAAATTGTTTTTTTTTTCTTCTTTTTTTATAAGTACCATTAAAATTTCTTCTCTTTCTTTCTTTGCAGATGCACAAAAAATATTTTTCCGTTAAGATTACATCGATAATTCTACTATTTTGCAATGTGATATGGACAATACGTTTGTGTTTTGTTAGCCAACAATTATCGAATCTACAAGGATTTTCAACCAGAAATTCCGCACTGCTTAACAATAGTCGGCGTATGGCCGGCAATGCTGCAGCAAGTCCGTATCGCGACAAATTATCAGCATCAGCATCTGCCTCCTCCTCGTCGTATTCAAGCATAGCTGAACATGTAAAAAATCTCAACAGTTTAGAGTCATTTTCATTGGCATTTCAAAATGTATCTCTTAATTTAGGCCGTTGGGATAATCAACGTTTGTATAAATTATTCGATTTTGCGTTAGTGGGCGACACGTATGAGGAATCATCGGCCAATAGTCTCATATGTCTGGCCACTCAGACATCGGTGGAACGCCTACACTCGGTGGCCGAGGTGGCACGCCAATTTGCAGGACCCATCTCGATAGCGGTCTTTGTGGCGGGCAGCGATGAATTCACCATGTTGCAATATTATGTGACCTATTTGAGATTGTGCTTTGATTTTGTGCGCACCAATGTTACCTTTCATTTGGCCTATCCGCACGAAAGGAGACCACAACATGAGACGGCTGATGCCTATAAACTATTGCAAATGTTCGATTGCCGCTATCCATTGAAGACGTTCCTAAGGATATCCCAATTGCGTACAAGCGAAACAAAGCGGTGGCGTCTACGAAATCTCTATCCCCAGAATCATTTGCGTAACTTTGCCCGCAAAGGTTGTCAGACGAAATATGTATTCCTCACTGATGTCGACATAATACCGAGTGCCAACATTGTGCCGCTGCTCAATGATTTTCTCGCCACGGCATCGGCCAGGTGTTCGACGGGATTGTGCGCTTACGTCATACCAACACTTGAGATAGATGAGCGTGTACGTTTCCCAACGCACAAGAGTGAACTACTGCGACTAATCAAAAGAGGTTTGGCAAGGCCTTTCCATGAAAAAGTTTTCATCTATAATCAATATGCCACCAATTTCTCAAGGTGTGTGAAAGAAAAGAAAAAAAAACAAGAAAAATTAAAAAAAAAATCCATCTCTATACTTTTTTTATTTTTGCATGCACATCTCTCTTTCTATCTCTCGTTTGCATGAATGTTTGGCTAAAAATAATTCCTTTTTATTAATAATGAATCACTGGCAGACAATGCTGCTGTTGCTTGGTGTTGCCGGTGGTGATGGTAATGATGGCGTTCATGTTAATCTCGTTGATGATAATGATGATGCCTATCTGTTCTGTTCAATTTTTTCATAACAATTTTTGTTTGTTTTACCAATTCTGTACTAAGTTGCCTCATCCACCACTCACTCACTCACTCATTCACTCCTCGTGTCCGTTTTCTTTTTCTTTGATTAACAGCTGGCTGGCCAATACCCAGACGGATGATCGTATAACGATTAGTCATCAGGTGACAAATTATGAATTCTTTTATGAACCCTTCTATGTGGCATTGGATAATGCTCCGCCCCATGATGAACGCTTTGTGGGTTATGGATTCACCAGGAATTCGCAGGTCAGTTTAAAATATTCAATGTTCACACATGCCTATACATATACATACCTATTTTTAAACGATTTTCAAAGGACACAAGTTTACAATTAAGCTTCCATGAAATTTATTTTTTTTTTTAGTTTTTACTAAAAGTTTATACGGCGAAAAAGTTGTTGTCACAGAAAATATTGAAAAATTTTCAAAACATTTTAAATTTTTTTTTTAATATTTTGTTTGATTTTCATACAAATTTTGTTTTTATAAAAAACATCATCAAAATTTAAATTCCATTGAATTTTTTCGTATTTTAATAAAATTTGTAGAAAATTGCAACTTTATTTAGCGAAAATTTCGTAAAAATTGTTCAACATCCTTTAGATGTGTAGCATATTTTGATAAGTTTTTATGATTGGTTGATTGATTTTTGCAATTTTTTTCGTAGTTTTGATACCTTGGACGTCGTCCACCATAGTTCAGTTTCGACTATGATACAGTAAAAAATGTATTGAATAATCTCTAGGGTCTATACAGCCTTCTCTTGCTTTATTTTAGTATAATAAAATGCTAATAACGATTAATCGGTTATTATTGTATGTTTGATATCGATAACTCTCCAGTACAAGTTTGCATTTAAATTTCTATTTTTAACATCAGACTTGCACTTGATAGGACTAAAATTACAGCATCTATGTCCGTCAGGGTGTTGCCCAAATCGAAAGTGTTCACTCATAGAAAACAGCAAACACTATTTGCTGATCAGTCAGTCAGTCAGTTTATGATCGGTTGATTTTTGGCAAGAACATGAAAAGGAATTCCCAGATCGCAGCCAAAAAAAAAAAATACCTAAAGAAATCAAAACACATCGCCGGCCGTAGCAGGCAAACATAGACAATAGCATAACATTCCACAAACGACGCGCAGTCTGCGAATAAAAAACATACAAATATGTGATGATGTTGTTGATGTGTGTTCCAAGAAAGCATATCAATAAAAAACAGTTTTTAATTAACAAACAACAAAATATTCGCAATTTTAGAACAGCAGGCTGACTGCTGAAAAATTCGTTGTTTGCAGAATGTGGCTGCTGCTTATCAATTTATGATGGGGTTATTAAGAGGAGAGTGACATAAAATAAAAAAAAAAAATTTTTTTGGCAAGAAAATGAAAAGGAATTCCCTGACCGCAGACTGAAAAAATATCTAAAGAAATCAAAAAACGTGACCGGCCGTAGCAGGCAAACATAGATAATAGCATAATGTTCCACAGAAGACCCGCAGTCTGCGAATAAAAAAAAAAACATAAAAACAAGTGGTGGTGTTGTTGTTGTGTGTTAAAAAAAAGAAATAAAAAAACAGCAGGCTGACTGCTAAAAAGTCTATTGCTTGCTGAATGTAGCAGCTGCTGCTCAATTTATGATGGGGTTGCTAGGAGAGTACAATAACATAAAAGAGAAAATTATAATTTGTGCCAAGAAAACGAAAACGAGATCATTGATCGCAGACAAAAAAATACCTAAAGAAATCAACAACAATCAACACATTACCGGCCGTAACAGGCAAACATAAGTAATAACATAACATTCCACAAACGACGCGCAGTCTGTGAATGAAAAAAAAGTACAAACATGTGATTGTGTTGTTGTTATGTGTTCCAAGAAAGCAAAGCAATAAAAAACAATTTTCAATTAACAAACATCAAAATATTCGTAATTTTAGAACAGCAGGCTGACTGCTGAAAAATTCGTTGTTTGCAGAATGTGGTTGCTTATCAATTTATGATGGGGTTATTAAGAGGAGAGTGAAATAATAATAAAAATATAAAAAAAGAAAAGAAAGATATTAATTTTGGCAAGAAAATGAAAAGGAATTCCCCTACCTGGTGAAATCAAAACGCATGGCCGGCCGTAGCAGGCAAATACAACGAAAGCTAAACAATAACACAGAAGAAAAAAAAACAAGTAAAAACGTTTTAGGAACTTTGGATATTTAACACCATGGATAAATTAACCATCCTTAGAGATGGGAGATAAGTAAATACCAGAGTATTTATCCATTAAAGTTTGGTATTCTATTCTGGTTTCGAAATAGTCGCAGAAATTTATAATTGTTCCGCGAGCGGAAATTGACAGCAATCAAATGTTTTTGTTACCATACCGAAACAAGGTGCACTTATTGTTTTCTCTATTTAGGTTTATATTTTTGCAAATAAATAAAGAAAAACGGCAATTGTTTCAAATGTTGCCACTCTGACTTTTTTTCCCACTTTCCTCACTATAAGCAGAGTACTACGTTTCCGCCTATTTTTAGCCAACGTTTTCTTATATGGAGTTTGACAGCATTCCGACTGAAAAGCTGAACAGAATACTCAGCTTTATACCCACCAATAGCTGGGTATTTAAAATTTTGCAGATATCTTGGGTATAAAAAATTTTCCAAACAAGTTTTGATGATTTCATTTTATTTGTATATAGACCTGACTCTCTGATCTCAAAAAATCGAAATTTAGTTATATATCGACCGATCTCCTGACTTAAAGTCTTGAAGCAATAAATTGGTCATTTTTGGCACAGTGAGTTCTGGTAGACCCCCACCCATTTCTGTGAAGTGTGGTCCAGATCGGTCCATATTTGGATATAGCTGCCCTATAGACCGACCGACCGATTTCCCGATTTAGAGTGTTAAGGCTATAAAAGATCCATTTATTAAGCGATTTTGATGGAAATTGAGTTCTGATAGACCCTTGCCCATTTCTGTCAAATGTGGTCCAGATCGGACCGTAGTTGAGTCTATAAAAGGAGCATTTTTCATCCTATTTGGAAGGAATTTGAAACAGTGAGTTTTTGTATCCCTCTACACCTTTTTCTTAAGTCTTCCAAGTATTCAATGGTTTCCAAGAATGCCTGGTATCCAAGCGTGCGCCAATGGTCGAGAAGGAATAACTTCCTTCCAGATCTCAATCTTTTTTAGGGCCCAACGATACATTTCAATTGAGCATTGATGTCAAAAAATTATGGAAGAACATCGGAGTATACTGATGACAGTCCATTGACTAACCCACTCCAATTATTCCTACGTAAGCAGCCCAGTTCTTCTCCCTTGTCGACAACCGCCATCACCAAACTGTCTCAAGCGACATTAACAAAGGTTCTTGGACCCATCTTACTATTGTTCGCCGCCGCATCTTTTTGGCTGCCTGTGGTGCAGCTTCCGTGTCTAGACATGTAGTTTTTGGAGTAGCCTGTGCAGCGAAACCCCGAACCCATTTTAGGGAGTCTCTCTCCCTAATAGTGAGAGTCTTAGGATCATTCACACCAAACCTCTTAATAAACCTGAGAGCGATGAGCCTTCTTTATTCCAACCTCTTAAAGAGCGTGTTGGTTCGCCGGGGTAGGCCGATGGCTTAAGCAAATTATAAGCATGCGAAGATAAAATAGGTTCGGCCTTGTCCTGAAGACTCGAACCAGGTGTCTTCGTCAAAAGCCCCTGATGACCAGTCATCTGTCGGCTATTGGAGCCTGGAGCAGCCGCTACACCAGTCGACGTCTCAGTAGCAGACAACATGCTACGGCCTGATTAATGTCCGTGAAGATAAAGTTAACTTTAACTAGCAGAGACACAAACCCATTTAATTACGAGCTTAGCAGAGCTATGTTATTTAAAAATAAAATCAAGAAAACTAATGACAAAATTCATAAGAAACGGGAACAAGAGTACTAAAAAGTCTACAAACGTTGCGAATTTTGTAAAAAATTACCGATCGATTGAGGAGCAATCCAAGATCGTATCGGGGCATCAGTCTCCTAAACGTGCTTGCAAAAGTATTGGAGAGGATAATGGTGACAAGATTTAGAGAGGGCTACGAGGAGGGTACTTCCCCGTACCAGTTCGGCTTTCGGGAAGAAAAGAGCACTGTGGATGCCTGGATCCATGTGCAGAGCTGTGTGAGAGAATCGAGCGCCAAATATGTCCTTGGCGTATTTGTCGATTTCAAAGGCGCGTTTAATTACCTTTCAGGCGTAGTGTACTCACGAGATTAGGCGAAATAGGTTGTCGGGAACTTTATCTCTGGCGTAGTTACTTCTGTGATAGAAGAGCTTGCATGGTTGGTGCTAGCGATACGGTATGGATGGATATTTAGCGTGGCTGACCTCAGGGGTCCTTCTGTGCTCCATATACATGGAGTCTCATGATGGATCCACGTCTCGCTGAGTCCTTTAAAATCAGTGCTATGCGGATGACCTGCTCATCCAGGTTAAAGGAGATTCCAGACTTGCTCTGGAAACTCGCGGTGAGCTTGCATGGACATTGTGCGCGAATGGAACGATCGTGTTGGTGTTGACGTCGAGGAGGACAAGACCGTGACAATGTTGCTCAATTGCATCTTGTCGCGGAATCGTCCACCCACGATTCGATCTGATGGAGCTAGCATCAGGAATGTAGCACTCGTAAAATATCCAAGAGTGACTGTTTCAGAGAGAATGGGTTTTCCGGTCCACTTGGATCGGATAAAGAAAAAGGTGACTGGAATAGCCGATATGGTTAAGCGTGTTCTAAGAAGTGATTAGGGTCTTAGTCGTCGCGCTGTTCGGTCCATATATGGTGGTATATTTGTTGCTTGCGCAACTTATGGAGCGCCTGTATGGCACGAAATTGCTGCGACAGTCATAAAACGAAAGAAGATCCTCTCTTGTCAGAGGGTGGCAATGCTGGCTTGCTGGCCTGTGTGTAGGACTGTTTCGACAGATGCACTGCAGGTTTTGCTTGGCTACATGGCCGTTCTGTATAGTGTGAAAAAGGGATGGAATTCCCTTTCCCAATGCGTGAGGATTGGCTCACCGCTTCTGAGCTTGCAGATAGGGATGTTAGTCGGCTCAAAGCACTCCTTTTGGAGCGCCTTGATGATAGGTGGAAACCTAGATGGCAAACATTGACAATGGTCGGGTGACATTTATTTGTGACGCGACCGACCGGACTTTGGTGTCGGCCAAAGTCTGGACTTCATACTGAGGGGTCATGGCTCCTTTAATGCATTTTGCATCAGAGGAATTTGTCGGAGACTGATTTGTGCGACTGTGGGAGAACTGAGGACTGTAGGCATGTACTGATGGAATGCCCGTACTATGACAGAAATTAGAGATTTAGGCGCGATGGGGATTAGCGAGCCGGTGTGGGATTTCAGTAGGGCCCTTGAAGACGAGATGACTGTTGCAAAGCTGGCCACCTTTTCCCTGGAAGTATTTCTTAGGAGACTTAGTGGAGGCATAAATACACGCTAGTTATCCATAACGAGATGTTTCTGTACTGGCGCGGCCGAGTGATTTGCTGCTGCCCATGACATAGCCTGGCACCTGCCTTGCCCATGTTAATGCTGTGGCGTCTGCCCATCGTTTTTTCCCCGTAGCTTTTGTGGTTGTGTTCGGTCATCCGTGAGGGTGGCCGCGTTCATTGTGAGTCCCATGTTGGGGCGGATATGTGTGGCGTCCTGTTTGTGCTTGTGTATATCGTCCTGATGTATGTTGTTTTGGTGCATAGTTTCGTATGATGGCTTTAGTCCGGCACTGGTTGGGGGTTCAACTGGTAGTAGCCTTTTAAGGCTATGAAGTTTGAGCGGAGACTTTAATCTGGTACCACGGGTGTCAGGAACCCCTGGAACTTCGGTTCCAACCTGACAATGGTGAGGACCCAGTGGCAACCAACGTGGTTGCTGTGGTTTGTACCCAAATCGCAGATAGAGCATAAGCTCGGCGTACAGTTGCGTTTTCAACCGGGTGCCGTGACCCATAGATCGGAAGGAGTCTTAGGTAGTGCTTCGCTCCTTACCAAGGAGGTGAACACGTCCAAATACGTGGTACTCATGTTTGGATTACCCCATTTGGGGGTATTGGTAGACGCATTATATTTATCCTTGGGCATTGCAACACGACATTCGAGTTGTTGTTGTTCTAGCCATGTGTTGTACTTTGAGGCGGCAGCCCTTGCCGATGAAGGACTTCATCGGAGTAATTCGGTACGTACAACCAGCTACGCATTACACAAAGACTGAACTCAAACATTGGAAGTTTTTTACATGATCTGTCTAGGATTGCCTTTTATGCAGAATTGACTATATTCATACCGTTCACATATGCATGAAGGTAACAGACCTAGCCAAAGTCTTTCCTTAGAAGTATAAAATATTTTATATAGCTTCCATTTGACGTTAAATTATGCAACCGAAAATCATTGCTATAATCGATAACCAAATAACAAGTAATAAAATTCCGTTTCAAATAAATTTTACTCAAACTTTTGACGCTCTTGCTACAAGATTCCAATAGAGTTGCCTTATAAGCAGAGTTTTCATTCCATGATGCTTGTGTATATAAAAATTGTACCCAGCATTTTTTTTACAAGTACAACATATTTTGTTATACTAAGGCGAGTATCGATGAACAACTTGGTAATCGATAATGGAATTCAACAAGTAACAAAACCCTGTTATAAAAAAGATATTACTCAAAATTTTGACTCTCTCCCTCCCTAAGGTTCCTATTTAGGCAAAGCTTTGATTTAATGGCTTTCACAACCTCTTAGTTGGTATTTTATTTGAAGTTCCTTATCTATATTTCTTTTCTATACCCTGAGGAAACTAACGTTTCCTTATTCTCTATAGAATCAAATGTCAAATACCAGGAAATTCGAAAATTTTCGTTTTGAAAACTTAATATTTTATGTGATTTTAAAAATACTGAACTAATCACCCAAACATCTATGATATTTCTCGCATTGACAAATAAAACAATAAATAACTCACTTCAAATCATTTGTAAACTTGTGCTTCTGAGTATGTGTGTGTGTGTGTGTATATATACATATAGAAATATATTTAGCATTAATTTTTCATCAATTTTCTTTGTTGCTATCTTTCCACTTATTAATATTTCTATTTTTGGCTTTCAATGTTCTTTCTTGTTTTTTTTTCGCCATGCTATGCAACAGGTTTATGAAATGTACATAGCTGGCTATTCATTTCATGTCTTAACTCCTGTCTTCACCTGCCACTGGGGTCTGCAGAAGAAGAATGCTCGCCCATCATGGCGTGAACAGCAGAATACCTTCAATAGCAAGCGTTTTGAAATATTCAAAAAGGAAATATTTGCCCGCTACAAACATCCTCCCATAAGGCAGCTGTTTAAGACTAAAACGAAATTTTAATTTTTTAGTCCTGCCCCCAAAAACCAACCTCAGCTCAGGAAGGAAGCTAGAAAACATGTGTAATTATCAAAAAATATTTTTTATTATTTTTTTTTTCAATCCGCCCCCACAAAATACTCAAAAAAACAGATGACAACAGAAGACAAAAAGCCCACATAGGGCATTCAAAACAACATTCCTATAAATATTTGTGTACCTATTTGTATATATTATTGTAAAATAAAAAGACATAAAAAAAATACACTATCGAAATCTTATGTAATTTTAAATGCTGCTAATAAATGTAAAATTTTGTAGATTATCAACACTTGCAAAAAAAATGCAAAGCATCTATAAATGTATGTATGTGTGCTTGGGTGTGCGTGTGTGTGTGAGCTTTAATATGAATATGTGTTTCTACATATTTGTATATATTGTATATTTAAATATTTTAATTATTTGTTTTATTTATGAAATCTACTACGTACAAAGACTAATAACGATTGTTTAAACGTTTGGCCTCTTTGACGTATAAGTACTACAACAATCATACGCTTAGGGGGAAAGTTCACTGTGAAAATTGAGTACATCAGAAAATAGCATGATGATGCATTATATGGAATCTTAATGACTTTAAAGAGTGTAGAAAGAAAGAAAACACATTTCAAATGATTTTTACCGTAGAAAAATTCATATTCGCTGCCATACTCTTTGCCATCAGGTATCAAAGGTATCGAAACAGTGTTGTCATAAATGGCTAAGCACAAGTTAAAGCGGTGTGACAAGCTACACCATTAATTGTTTGCAGCCACTTTTTAACATGGTTTAAATTAAAAAAAAAAAAAAATTATGTTAGTATTCAACTCGCCAATACCTTTCATTAGAATTCCATATTGTCCCCATTGGGGCATCATTTTGAAGTGGGGCGACCACCCTGGCGTTGACCCACATTTTTGTATAAGTTTCGTATGGGCATAATCTTGGGGAGAGGCGACCCGCCTGGAAATATACCCAACATTTTTATACAGGTTTCGAGTAGTCTGAAAAAATTTTGTGATATCCGCGAGGGCGGCAGACCCTCTCCCGTACCCCAATTTTTAAAACGCTAGATCTCGCAGATGTGTGCATCCAATAAAGCAAAATTTTGTATATTGTCCCGATTGGGACTATATGAACATCAAATAAAGGGCATTTAAGAGTAGAGGACAAAGTTGTTATAACAATTCGAAACCCAAGTGTCGGGGGACCCAAAAAATCGTTCAAAAATGACATGTTTACCGATTGGGGCGATATGGGTAATTGGAATTGGAAGGGCTGCCCTAGCCCAAAAACCACCTCCAAACGACATATAGGACGGTTGGAACAATATGGGATTCAAACGAAAAGGACTTGAGAGTATAATACGAAACTTATATTAAAATTTGGAGTCTATTCCTAGACGGGTAGTCCCATCCAAAAAATATGCCACAAATGGACATGTACACAGAACGGTTCAATATCGAACAACTTTGGCGGGTGGTCGCCCAACCCAAAAATGTTGACATGTATACCAAACGGGACAATATGGAATTCTAATCAAAGGCATTTGAGAGTTAAATACGAAAAAAGGGGCCACTGGACGTCGTTTGCATACACCATTTGATAACGTTATCTGAAGTATGTTATATACTTTATATTATCTCCTATACTCTTTACCTCATAATGATTTTTTTAATGATTCGTATGACAAAAATATGGGGAAGTAATCTTAATTGCGGAATGCATTCACTTTTGCTCGAAAGGATCACTTTTTGCCTTGGCTATTGCTTTGAGTCGATCAAAAACGAGTTGCAAGCTATAGGAAGGTAATCTGCCGGACGTTCGTAGACTCACATTTTTGAAAATTTTGATTTTTGCCTACTGTCCTCTGCCCGCGTCATAGTTTGCCGATTTAAGACTGAAAAAAACAGACATAGGGCAGCCACTTTGCGATTTAGTCATGGAAAATTTCATGAAAAGGATATTGTCTTGTAAGCGTGATCGTGGTGGCCCTTTGGCCGATGTTCTTTTCCATTATTAACGGCATACCTTCCTCTTTATAATGAAATAAATATCTGATTATTTATGTGAACAAATGTTTTTTTTTCTTTGAAGACCAAAATAACACATCTTATTGGAAACCCTTTATAATACTCCAATCATGGTAAGCACAACTCTTTTTAAACGGCCAGGACGCCATTTAAATCTCTGCAAAACGTCTTTTTTATTTCAAAAACAACCCTGATTAAATCTCTCTACGATAGATAGAAAGTTCAATGTTATTTTTCACATTCAATTCTCTTATGATTGCCGTAAGTTGAACAACGGACGAGCTTGCAAGACAAGGAGTAACCATAGATTATGACAATTTCTCCACATTCTACACAATCTATGAAAATATACAGAATATTACAAACAAAATTTGAAACATCCAAAAAGCTAGACGCATTTTACTTAATGGTATGTTCGGATTTTTCTTCTCGAACATACAGGATATTTAAAGTAAAAAATTATATTTTCTAAGGCAACTCAAAGTGACTTTTAACTTAATCTAGCTCTTGTACTTTTTTCAACCATGATGACAACTCAATCCCACCTCACCTGTAAAAGGTGTCAACAGTATTGCCTTAATTGTGTAAAATAAGAGTCATTGACTTTATGCAAATAAAACAAATTTCTCAAAATCTTTTGAATTTGAAAAAGGCAATATTCTACAACCACCAAATATTCATAAATTTATACTACCATGCGTATACGTTATATTGTACAGTATTGGAAACAATCATACGCCACATATACCAGCAACCGTTCAAAAGTATTGAATAATCTAATTAAAGATTACATATGAAAAAAAAGAAAACAATTAAAGAAAGTGTATTTTTGGCAATTTTTTATGTTATAGCACATGTAAAAACTAAAAAAGAGCATGAATTCTTGTATTCCAAAATTACCATAATGTCACGACACTTGGTGTCAAATTGTTATACTAAGTTCCTAGTCTATACGTAAATACCTTTCATTTGATACCCATCGGTAAACATGTCCGTTTGGATGGGTATTATGGTTGGGCTTCCCCCATGGTTATTTGATGCCAAAGTTTTATACAAATTTTGAGCTTTGGGTTACTTTAATAGGGCATACAAAATTTCACTCAAAATGATGCACCCATCTATGAGATCTGGCGTGGATACCCACAGTGTTTGCTATTTTCATTAAACATTTTTCTATGAGTGTAACATATACATGGTTATATCTAAATAGCGGCTGGTCTGAATCATATTTTATTCAGGTCCCGAGAACTATTATACCAGTAACAGTTTCAGCGAAATCATGCAATAAATCTGCTTCTTAAGGGATTAAAACCCCAAATTGTAACATCGGTCTATATAAAAGCTATGTGTGTATAGTCTGATATGGATCAAATTTGGATCGGACCACTATTTCAAATTTCAACGAATCGGGTAATAAATAAAGCTTTTATTCTTCAGGGCCTTAATCGACAGATCGGTTTATATGACAGCTATATCTGAATAAAGACCAATTTGCAAAATAATAAAGACCAATAAAGCAACTCACTGTTTAAAATGTCATTGAAATCGGTTGTTAAGTAAAGCTGTTATTGGCCTTAGACCCTCTATCGGCAGCTATATATGGTGGCAATATCTAAATATAGTCCGATCTGAACTATGTTTGGATTGGATGTATGGGGGCTTTGGCTTCAGTGAAATCGGGTAATAAAAAAGCTTTTATGGGTTTTAGACCTTTTATCTATATCTAACTTTAGCCCGATCGTAAACGTGTTAGAGGCGGATGTCCGAAGGCTTAAAATCAACTCCTTGTATCGAATTTCACCGAAATCGGATAATATATATAAAGATTTTACGGGTTTCAGACCCATAACCGACAGATCGGTCTATATGGCAGCTATATCTATATAGTCCGATCTAAACCATATTTGAGAAGGCTTAAAACTTCCGACGCTTAAAACAACTCATTGTATCAAATTTCAGCGAAATCGGATAATATATAAAGCTTTTATGGGTTTAAGACCCTTAATCGGCAGGTCGGTCTATATGGCAGCTAATATATCTAAATATAGTCCTATCTGAACCATGTTTGGGTCGGATGTCGGGAGGCTCAAATCAGCTCACTAATTCAAATTTTAACGAAATCGCATAATAAATAAAACTTTTATGAATTTCAGACCCTTAATCGGCAGATCGGTATATATGGCAATAATATCTAAAAATAGTCCGATCTGAAACATATTTGGGCAGGATGTCGAGAGGCTTAAAACAACTCACTATTTCAAATTTAATCGAAATCGGGTATTAAATAAAGCTTTTATGGGTTTCTTACCCTTAATCGGCAGATCGGTCTATATGGCAGCTATATCTAAATATAGTCAGATCTAAACCATAATTGGGTGGGAGGCCTTAAATAACTCATCGACAGATCCGTCTATATGGCAAAATTGCAAATTTTGCCCATGAACATTCCACTAAGGAACAGGGGCAAAGTTCTCACATATCAATGAGTGCAGTCCGATTCAAGTTTAAGATCAATGATAAGGGGCCTCCTTTTCATAGGCGAGTCCGAACGGTGTGCCGCAGTGCGACATCTCTTTGGAGAGAAGTTTAACATGGCATAGTACCTGACAAATGTTGCCAGCATTAGGAGGGGAAAACCCAGAACCCAGGCGTTCAGCGTCTTAGCCGGACATGGTAACCTCTGCGCTACGGTGGCTTCCGTCTATATGGCAGCTATAACCAAATATGGTCCGATTTGGCCCGTTCAAGAAGCAATTTTTGAAGGCTGTAGAGTGTTCAGTGTTGCCGTTTTTGGTAGGTTCCAACTAAAATTGGTAGGTTTTTGTTCTCTTGGTAGGTTGGTAGGCTAACCTGAATTTTTGGTGGGTTTTTCCAACACAAAAATTACTCAAAATTATTTTACTTTCGTCGTTTCTGTGTATTCGTTAAAAGTGCAGAATAACGCCATGGATGTCGAGAAGCCAAATATTGCTACATGGGGTGTTATTGCTTCAAATCTCAGGAAAAATTATGTAATTTCTGATATTGACAGTAACTGGTACGAATATTAAGAGAACTCTTCCAAATTTTGTAAATTCTGAATAACAAATGAGCCTTATGTGAGTTCAATGCCTTCAGTGGGACAACAGAGCTTAATGGCAACAGCATATAGATCTGGTCCATACTCAGATGTGGAAGGGTCCATGTAACTGCGAAAATGGATAGTAAAAATGCATTTTTACCATATCCATATCCTATGGTGGTGGTTATAAAATAATGTTTACAGGAAATAATGTTTATCGAGACACAAACAAGTCTGTTAAAATTACACAAATTTTCACGAATTTTTATGCATTTTTATTAAAATTCTTATTATTTTAAAGGAAATGAACGTTGGGTTTTTATTCATGACAACATTAAGGTGAACTCCTTAATGCCGTTAGTCGATGAATATATACATCAGTTATTTCGTTCTTCTCCATCATTTCGATAACTCAATCATCGGCAAAGTACTAAAAGTGTTGCCATATTACAAAGCAAAGATTTGCCTAGAATTATTTTCCTTTCAGCCTTGTTTTTGTTTGTTTGCAATTGGTTACGAGATTTTTGTTGTTGAACACAATTAGCTCTCAGATAAGATAAATTTGATTTATATCACAGTTATTCGATATATCAACTGACTCATTGTAACACTTGCATTCATGAGTATATTTTTTCGCTGCTTTTCTTTTTTTTTGAATACTATTGGCATTGATATCATTTCAATAATTTTAATTTAGTTATGAATAATTGACTACAACAAAAAATACCACATATACTTATATATACATACAACCAATCATTATGTACATATGAATGTTTCATGCATCATACATTTTTATGGTTATTTTTGATGCTACACTTATAGATGGTCTTTTGATTTGATTTTATTTATTTATTATTTTATTTTTTTGTTTAGTATTTTTGTTTTTTTAGCTGTTGTTGTTTATTTCTCAAAACTACACAAAAATGAGTGTAATTTTAAAAATAGATTGCGCTATTTATAAGAAAATAAAAACAAAAACAGCTCGCACACAAACACCAAAACTAAAACTAAAATGCCCATAAATAACAGCAAAAAAAAAAACATGAGGGAAATTTCAAGAAGAATATGATTGGAAAACTGTATCAAAAACAATTGTTACAAGCGAAATTTTGTAATTCTTCCGTGTTGTAGACCCACACACACACGCATACACACAGATAAAAATGCAAGTATGCACATTTAAGGAGGATGAGTATGGCATAGAAATGTATTCCCATAATGATGATATTTTGTGGACTCTGCTGATTTTACATGGCAATCCCCCAAAAGTATATTTACGCCTCCATACATACATATATAGATTTTATAATAGGGAAATCAGGAGTTCTTCTTTTGCTCCCGAATTCCTATGCAGTGTTGAAAAAAAGTGTTACAAATACATACCATCATATTCTTGGCTAGCAAAATTAATGATGATGTTGATGAAGACGATGGCTTTCCAGGGGGATGTGGCAATGGTGCCGTAGCGGCATGTGTTTCTTGGCACACATTTGTATGTACGTGTGCCGCCACTTGTGTATGTAATAATGAAAAATGCTCTCAAACGTTGGGCTGTTTGTTGGCACCCACGTTATTTGGTAGGGAGACAACAGGCTGAGCAACTAAAAAATGCATATCTCGTGAGTGTAAAAAAACCATCGCTTTGTGCTTGATCATTTGTCATCTATCTCTCTTCTTTCCTATACTACCAATACAAAGTAAAGTTTTGCATGTTTTGTGCAATGCCACTCTGTAACACCAAGAGAACAACAAAAAGAGCGTGAGAGTATACAATATGCGGTTGACACACATGGAGCGAGAGAGAGAGAGAAGTAGAAATTTTTCAGTCAAATTTTCTCACAGCCTCTTTACGTTATCTCTATCCTCTTCTAATGTCTCTAATATGTGTTGTGCCGTGTGCAGTATGAAATAAAGACTACCTGCGCTGAGCATCAGTGAAGTTCATTTTAAATCGGTATTTTTCACGTAGTGGTACACCTCAGCGCGGTAAAGTGAATTTTTTTTTTTGTTTTCTTGAAATTGGTTCTATTATATTTTTTGCTGTTTTTCCTACCCCCATCTATGCTTATCTAAAAAAAACTACTTGCTTAACGCACACATAATAAAAATTATTTGAAAGAAAAAAAAAATTGAATAAAAAACTTTTCAAAAAAAGTATATATAACGCCATTTTCATATTTAAATTCCATTTTGAAGTGCATAACAAAATAATATCTTAAAACTGCCAACAATACCAGCCAGCGAGCATCAAGCCAGTTGTTAAAGAAAGAAAAAAATATAAGAAAATTTTAATAAAATTTAAACAAAAAATATATAACTTCCATTTCAATAGATTTAAATCAAAAAAACAACAAACATGCCTTTTGTTCCCGTCGAAACACCCAAATGCCCCAAGTGCGGCAAATCCGTATACGCTGCCGAAGAACGCGTTGCCGGAGGATACAAATTCCACAAGACCTGCTTCAAGTGTGGTATGTGTACTTTTCATATATTAAATAAAAAAACAAAAGGGGGCCTTTAATATGTCCAAAAAAGAAAAGGATTTAAGACTTTTTTTTTTGAATAAAAGCCCCCGTTTATTTTTAAAATTGTGTTGAAACTAGACACTAATACCATATTACAAAAATTCCCAACCTCCTTCCCCAACCTACCTCTCTCCAACAAAAAAAAAAAACCCCCCACCAATTTGTTTTCCCTTACATATATAGGCATGTGCAACAAAGCCCTTGACTCCACAAACTGCACAGAACACGAGAAGGAATTGTACTGCAAGAACTGCCATGCCCGCAAATATGGACCCAAAGGTTACGGTTTCGGTGGTGGTGCTGGCTGCCTTTCCATGGACACTGGTGCCCATTTGAACAAAGAGTAAGTGTTAACAGAAACAGAAAAAAACCCCTACCAAACAAAAAACATTTAACTGCTTTTGTCCTGTCTGTCTTTATGTGTGGTAGTATACAATGAATTTTTTCACCTTTGAAATTATTAAAGCTGAGCCTTATCCACCAATATACATACATATATAGATATTAGAAGATCCTTCCCTTTTCTTCTCTTGAACAATTTCAAAGGACACTTATCCCCCTAATAGATCTTTATATATGCTTATAGACAATAATAATAGGGCAATAACTGCTAACATTCATAGATAATGCATTGCCTAGATACATACCTGCATACTTTTTATTTATTTCAAGTTTTGAACATCACAAAATTCTTGCTTTGCACAAATGTGTGTGTCAGTTGTGCATATATGAATGAATTGGCAAGTCTATAAAAAGAACTGTGAATAAAACGCTTGCATAGTTGCCAAATTATTAAAAACTGTCATAGAGTTTCCCCATTCAAAAAAAAAAATGGTATTTGATGAAAAACTTTGGTGAACAACAATCAAAAAAAAAATTAAATGTTTTTTTGCTTTTTAAAATTGTAAAAAACAATATTACCAACTTAAAAATTTGAAAATTTTTTCGGCCGGCCGAATCTTGGTAACCCACCAACATGGATTCTACCCAAAATTTACACAAATGAACTTAGTTGAAGAGCATACGTACAACAATTCAGCCAAATCAGCTTAAGATTGAAGCTTCTTGGGGTTGTAGAAGACTAAACGGTAGATCGGATTTTATGGGAGATATATCAGGTTATAAACCGATTTGGTCTATACTTACTCCCCATGGACGTTAAAGGACATAACAGAACATTGCGTGAAAATTTTCAGCCAAATCGGAAGACAATTACGGCTTCTAGGAGCTGAATAAGTAGAATCAGGAGATAAGTACATATGGGAGCTATATCAGGTAATACAGTGATTTGGATCGTACTTGGCAATTCGAATAAAAATTACGAAGAACCACTTTATATGGATGTCATATCCAAATCTGAACCGATATGGCCCATTTACAATACCCAACGACCTTCATCAATAGGAAGGATCTGTGCAATATTACAAAGGAATATTTTGGATTTCAGCCTAAATGGATTACAATTTTGGCTTCCAGAAGTTTAAGATGTCAAATAGGGGTTATAGACAGATTTGGATCATACATATCACGGTTGTTAGAAGTCATGGAAAAAATACTACATGGTAAATTTTAACCAAATCAGATAAACATTGGGGCTTCTAGCCGCGAAGTAAAGTCGAAGGATCACTTATATGGGAGCCATATCCTAGAAGGCATTTTCCTTCTCCTGTTCCTGTGGTATCACAATGGACGAAAACGTCCAAGTGAGTCTGATGGCAGAGAGCCAATTAAACCTTACCTTACCTAACATAAAGAAAATCAAATTTAAAAATATTGTACAAAATTTAAGCCCAATCGTATGAAAATCGCGCCCTCTATGGGCGCAATGTATCCTAAGGGATACATTCATTGTCGCGACGCTTTTTTTTCAGTTTCACAAAAAATTTACTTTGCCGAAAGTATTGATAAGAAAAATATCAATCGATATTCAGACAAAACATAAAATATCCATAGTATCGATATTTTGCCAGCTCCAATGCACACACTGAATAAAATCAAATTTTAAACAGTCTGTTGGAAGTACAAAATTTAAGCCTAATCGGATGAAAATTGCGCCTTCTATAGGCGCAACGTATCTTAAAGGATACATTCGCATTGCTTATTTTTGTTAAATTTTGCAAAAAATTTAACTTTGCCTATAGTACTAAATGAATGAACATTCCATTAAAGAGCTGGGGAGCATGTCCGCTAATGACTCCGAACGCCTGGGTGCAAATCCCGGTTTGAACATTAGAAAAATATTCAGCTGTGGTTATACCCTTACTAATGCTGGCTACATTTGTGAGGTATCCTCCCATGTTAGAACTTTTCGACCAAGTGGTGTTGCTATGCGGCACGTCGTTCGGACTCGGCATAAAAAAGTGGCCCACGTTCAATGAGCTTAAACTTTAATCGGACTGCACTCATTGATATGAGAGAAATATCCACTGTTCCTTTGCCTATAGCATCGAAAGGAAAAATTTCAATCAATATTCAGACAAAAAATAAAATTTCGATAGTATCGTTAGCGCAATCTATATTACAATAGAATATCAAGACAATTAAGAATATACATATATACTATATGGAGTCAATATTTAGATGTTTTACAAACAGAATGACTAGACTATGGTGTTGGTGGTTAAAATAACTTGATAAAACCTAAAATAAAAAAAAAAATAATTTTAAGTGTTAACTTAAATTTATGAAATAGATTTTTAAAATTGACTTTTGAATCGAAAATTGTCTTATTTTCACAACTTATTGCAGCATTAAAGTAGATTTATATGACATATATCTAATGTAAAGCTGTATTAAGTTTCATGAATACCGATGTTTGTCTTTAAAAGTTTTTCAAACAAAGTTTTTTCAAAGCATTTTTAATTTGTTGATAACTCAAGTATTTCTCACGAACGTTGCACTCAATACCTTGCCTTTTTTAAATTTAAAACACATATTTTGATATTTCAATTCCATGATTCCTTGTGAATTGTACTAAAATTTTTGTGCACATTTGCAATTCCCTAACGGTTTTAATGAAAACTCCCAATATGGCAACCCTGTGTTGCTTCTAATATCTCGCCTATTCAAGTGAGAGTGGGAAAGAGCAACATGTGATCGCTTAAATGCGCTTATATTTTGGTTCGGACAGTAAAAACAATTAACTGTTAGTTCAAACAAGTGAAAATATATCGAAAACCTGTAAGTCATTGCAATTATTTGCCAAAAAAAAACTATTTATTCGATAAGCATGTAGCGGGGTGTGTGTATATGTATGTATAGAACAACGCGTGGTAATCGCTCAGCATTGCAAGTAAGACAGTATTTGAGGTTAGAGAAAAATTTAAAATATGTAACTGAAATCCTTTTGTCAATTAAATAAACAAATATTAAAACATGCCATTAAGAAAGAGGAAAAAAAATCACAATACTCAACAAGCAGTTATTAGTTAACCGTACACATTTTATAAGAAAACACTTAAATTCTGAGAAAATATATATGTACATACAAACCAAAAGTTATAGACTGCAATTTTGCAAGAGAGTGCGAAAAAAGAGAACGTTTTTTTTTATCGAAAGAGAGCCGAATGTATTTCAATTCAAGCAGTGAGATAAATTGCATATGATATCATGTAGTTGATAATTGTGTATGTGTTTGCGTGTCCATAGCGCCAAACTAATGTTTATAATTCCTTGCGTTTTCAAAGACCCCCTCTGAAGAATTTGACCTGTGTGTGTGTGTGTATGGAAAAATTAAACCACATACCATACTTTTTCCGACATAAAGAGCCATGCATACTAGCGACTTTAAAATAAAAATCTCCTGCTACACTATTTTACTCTATCCTATTGTGTTATGTGGCATATACTTACACACATACTTTTATAAATATTTTTATATACATATATATAAATATGTAGATGAATTGAAAGAGAGATGTAGTATAGAAAATTGTTAAATTAACAAACATACACTTGCAAAATACAACATTACGCACACACCTATATACATATATGTATACACACATACAAACATTTGAACATACACACCTACAAGTATCTATAACAGCCAAGCCAAGCCAAGCAGGCTGTTATGTATGTATATAATTGTGTCACCGTTTATTTTTAATTACTTTTTTGCGTTGTTTTTCTCTCAATTCTCTTCAAAAAAAAAAAAAAAAAAAATGCAAATTAAAAAAATTGAAGAAAAAAATTCAAATATGTACACACTTTTTCATTTTATACAACAACAAAAATATATATATATACATTTCAATAGATGTATTATAAGTTATAAAAAACACAAAAACCAATGTTTAACGATACACATGTTGATTTGATTGAGTTTGTAAATTTGAATTAAACACAAAAAATTGGTTTAATCACACTATATATGTATTTTATTGTTGCTACTATAATATATATATATATATATATATTTTTTTTCCACTACTATAATTTGTTTATTTTCATCATATATTAGTGTTAGCCCTAAATGCTATATTATAGTATTGTATGTTTTTTTATTCGTTGTTATTTCTGTAACTACTTACTTCTACCAGCTGCTGCTAAATATGTTTTTTTTTTAAATCTACCTCTACTACACCTCTTCTATAAATACAAAAACAAACACATACTAAGTTGTTATTTCGTTTCGTATTATCACAGCTAAATTACTTACTGGCGAACGAATTCTAGACGCACCCCAATGGAATTCAGGATTCGATCTGTTTGAGTTTCAATGTCATGTTTCCGTTTAGTCCAATTTGTTGTTTACTACTACTACTCTACCACCTACTCTACTACTACTACTACTCTGCTCTACTGTACTACTACCACCTAGTGCACCTTCTACCAAAACGTGTACCGTTATCCCCATGTGTATAGAAAACAAACATAGCTAAGCAAGCTAAACTCAATCAGAATTAGATCAGAAAAGTACCTACAAAAATCAAAAACAACAACAACAACAAAACAGAACACAACACTTAAAAATATGGTCTTTACAAAATTTTATTTTTGTTTTTCCTATACAAAAAATTTAATTTGGTGTCCTTTTTTGTTTTGTCCCAAAGAAGCAAAAAAAAATTTTAAGGAATGATGATGTTTTTGTATACAAGAGAGAAAATTGTTTCATAATATGACCACCATTCAAAAATCCAACAACAATAATGTATTCTTTTTGTTATTATTTTGTAATAATTATTTAATATGTTGCGTCTAATATTTTTATATATACATACATAAATAATGAACTTTTTACATACATACATATATATATTTTTGTTATAAAATGAAATGAAGAAATTGTCAAATAAAAAATATAGAGATTCTATTCAACAAAAAAAAAACACACACACACAAAACCAAAATAATTTTGTTGTAATCTACTTAAATTTATTTGTTCCAATGTAAAACAAAGATAAACGGTGAGAATATATGTATATATATATATATATAGTACTAAACTAAATCAACTAAAACAACTAAAAAGAAAACAATCAACTGAATCGCATGGCTTAGCCAAAAATGTAGAAAAAACAATAAAACAAAAAAATTTAAATTAAAAGAAAAAGAAAACATAACAAATTGATTTTAACAACATATATGTATATATAGCCACTAAAAACAAACCAAAAACAAAAAATTGCATACATAATCATTTATTATTTAATACAAAAACTGACACTTAAAATCCCCTTCCAAACAAACTCCCTATTAATTGTAAATATCAAAACATCTTTTAATATCTACTACTACTAATTGAACATGGCTTTATGCCGTCTTCTCTCAGCAGGTCTTTAACAATAATGTATATATACATAACTCTCTCACTCTCTCTCTCTCTCGATCTCTATATACCTATATATTTATTTCTAAAGCATTTCTTATGCTCATAACATTTTTGTTCGTAATAACAACTTTACTCAATGCCAATTTCATGTTATCTAATCCTATATCATGTGTAAAGGTTGAGCTTTAGCAAATAAACTAAGAATTAATCAATAACTGGTTAACATTTTTAGTAATTGACAAAAAAAAACGAAGAATACGATCAGAAATGATTGTGAGCTGGAAACATAAAACACTTGCGGTTTACCACAAAACAAAATAAAAATTAACAACAAAGTAGTTTCTGATTTCAACAAAAACTCAAAACATTAAACCAATGAAGAATGTGAGAATGTGCATCAAGTGCAAAAGATAATGAAACCACACCATAGTATTCCCAACGTGTCATATGTGAGAAAGATATTCACTGTAAACACGAAGGCTGAGTTTAACCTAACTATTGTGAATGGCCAAAATAGCAAGCAAATATTAACGGCCGTAATCACAAAACTTAATTTACAGTTCTATAAAGGAAACCCTATTTCAAATCTACTTTAAGTTTTGTGAACGCGGGTTTAAGGTTTGCGTCATGTGATATTAAATAACGAAATAATTTTTATTCCCAAAGAAACACTGAGAATCCAAAGATTAGTTAAACACATAGCATTGGTTTTAGTAACGTGTCAATAGTCAGGGTTGGAAATTGCGCCAACTTACAGCAATAAACATTATGTTGAATTAACCGTGATTATTGTGAATGAACGAGATAACGAGTTCTAATTGCTGGAGGCATTGATATCGACATGTGAAATGTGAATTATAAAATGATGGATTTGAAAATAAGACACCGAAAGGTTTTTTTTAACCAAGAAAACATTGCCTTTCATAGTGAAACGAAGTTGTAATTACTTTGCAAAGGCATTAAAATGCAAGTTTGGTTTTAAAAAGTTATTTTAATATATACCCAGCTAACGGTTAAGTGGCACAGAATGCAATTTGATTTACTTTAACAGCTTAGGTTGGCTTGGATTAGAATGGTTTAGAGTGGAATTCTGCAATCAGACTCACAAATTTTAATCCATTGGTAGAAGAAAGGAATTTTTCTTTTACTACTACTACTAAATTTCCCATTAACATTCCATTAAGGACCATGTGATGCTTCTCTTATATCTATGAGTGCAGTCCAATTAATATTTTATGCTCAGTAATGAGGAGTCTCCTTTTTAATGCAGAATCCGAACGGCGTATCGCATGGCGATACCACTTGATAGAGAAGTTTTAACATGGCAGGATATCTCACAAATGTAGCCAGCATTAGTAAGAGGATAACCACCGCTGAACATTTTTCTGATGTTCATGCCGGGATTTGAGCCCAGGTGTTCGGTATCATAGGCGGACATGCTAACCCCTGCGCCATGGTGGTCTGCTTTGTTCTTTTAAGTTTCTTTTAATTGAACCAGCCAGATCACTTGGAAAAACTTTAGATTTATTCAAACGAATCTTTAATGAGATGGGATCTAATGTGAAACTTCTGCTAACTGCTAATGCAATGTCAGATGTACAGGGTAAAGTTCGATTTAAAGTTGAATTTTATGCAAGATTTTTTTCAAGATTGATAGGATGGGAGATGGTGAAAATCACTTTATATTAAAGAGACGCGTGATTGACTGACTGACTGATCATTGCCCAGCCCAAACTGCTAAAGCTAGTATCATGAAATATTGCAAGAATGTTGACCTTAAGTCTTGGTGACGGGGGACTTGGTGATATTCGTACTTTAAGATTCTAAAAAGTACCAAATTGTACAAGAAGGTGAACGAAATGAAAAATCACAAAATAGTTCCGGAAGTGGTAAAGATAAGACGTTTGGTGCCGCACTATTGTTACTGCCGGTCTTTTTTCCATAAATTGAGCTAGAGCTCTGAATTTTGATTCACCGGTAATCTGTTGCAACAACTAACGTTGGTTCACTAAATGAATTTTTAGAATTTGGTACATTTAGGTACTAATAGTACTCGAAACGGGAGAAAAATTTCCCTTAGTGCTGCATTTGGTACTATTTGGTACTCCTATTATGGATTGAGCTAGAGCTATGAAATTTGGCATGTAGGAACAACTAGAATACATGTTTGATGGCTAACTGATTTCTTCAGAATCCGTGCATATTGGTTCCAAAAAGTGAAATAGCTACCAAAGTTTAAAAATAGCTCAGTAATTTCTACTGTTTGACACTTTTTTTCAAGATTGAGATTCAAGATACTAAACCTTTAATATCGGTCGACAAGGAGTTTTTTTTTTAATTTCGTACATGTAGGTACTAAAACGTACAAAATAGCACATTCTTTACGAATTGAGTTAGAGCTTCAAAAGGTATAGGTATACCTTGAGAGTATATTTCGGACAACAGGTAGAATTTTTTTTTTGGAATTCTTACATTAAGGCACTAAAACGTACAAAATAGTTCAGTAATTTCTATTTGGCACTTTTTTCAAGATTGTGCCACAGATCCCAAAATTGGGATACACTTAATACTAGACATTATATATCGGTCGACAAGGAGAATTTCATACATGTTGGTACTAAAACGTACAAAATTGCACTTTCTTTACGAATTGAATTAGAGCTTCAAAAGGTATACGTATTCCTTGAGAGTATATTTCGGACCACAGGTAGATTTTTTGAAATTCTTACATTAAGGTACTAAAACGTACAAAATGTTGTCTTCTTTTACGGATTGTGTTAAAGCTTTTAAAATTGGTTTAATGTTACTTCTTAACAGTATATGTTTTGTGCAACTAGGAGATTTTTTGTAAATTCGTACATTTAGCTACTAAAACGTACAAAATGGTATTTTCTTTTCAGATAGGGTTAGAGGTTTAACATTGGGGATACAGTTATAGCTTGATAGTATATTTAAGGCGATTAGATTTTGTTTGAAATTTGCACATTTAAGTACTAAACGTACAAAATTGTTCTTTCTTCAAGGATTAAGCTACAGCTCGCCAAATTGGGATACAGTTTCAGCTTGATAGTATATATTTGCAAACTTAGAGTTTTTCTTGTAATTCGCACATTTAAGTACAAAATTGGGATTTCTTTGAAATTTGTACATTTGTTCATTTGATTAAAGCTACAGCTTTCGAAATTGGGACACATTTACAAATTGACAGTATATCACGCGACTAGAGGATTTTTTTGAAATTCAAACATCTTGGTACTTAAACGTACAAAATTTTACTTTTCTCACAAGTTATGGTAAAGCGCAAATGTAGCATCAGAGGCGACGAAGTGACCGGGGATATGCTAATCTGTCTTTATTTTGAATTCCTGACAATGCAACAAGTTTCTTTATTCAATGGTAGTTATTTTCATTTAACTGTTCTTTAATTTGACCTTGAACGGTTTACAACTTTCGGTGGTTCCACTTTAACGATTAATGTGTTTGGACTCACATAGAAGTATATCATAAACAAGTAAAAGCGTGCAAAGTTCGACCGGGTCGAATCTTTTATACCCTCCGCATTCCTCAAGTTATTTGAATGATTTTTTCAAACATATATAAGCAATATGAAGTTATTGACCGATATGGGCCGTTCTTATCATGTATGTTAGAAGTAATAGAAAAATACCACTTCAAAAATTCCATGCAAATCGAGTAATAATTGCGTCTTTCAGAGGCTTATAATATCAAATTGGAAGATCGGTTTATATGGTTATAGCTACATCAGATTATCATCTGATTTAGAAAATACTGGTCACAGTTGTTGGAAGTCATACCAAAAGCACATATGGATGATTTCAACCAAATTGGGTAATAATTGCGCCCTGTAGTAGTTCAAGAAATCTTATCGGAAGCACACGAACAGTAGCATACATACAATGTAAGTAACTTCGTGCGCCTTCATTCGGTGGACGCATTGTTGTTATTTTACATAATATTGTCGTTATTTTACACTTGGTTTGTTCGGGACAGAAATGTCCCTCATACACACACAATTAAGATTTAAGATGCATAAATCCAGCTACTTTTTGTTTCTTTAACAAACTATTAGTACCTCAATGCGTATACGTGATGCTATAAAAATGAATAACACGTATACGCTCCATAATACAATAGCAGTATCGATCGATCGTTGACCCGCTCAATTCCACCATACATGACTAGGGTGTACATTCGATTAGTCGTTGCTCGATTAATCGATTATTCGTGACTTTTCAAATAATCGAACAATTGAAACAAACAATCGAATAATTTAGGACCATTTAGGATCGATTGAATGTTAAAAAAGGCTTAAAAACATTTGAATTGCGTCATTTGTGTCCATTTTTCGATTGAGATGGAATATCTTGATTTAGTTTAAAAAGAAAGATCAAATAAATCAGGTCCATTCGCCCTATTTACAATTCAATTTGACATACAGATATGATAAATATTTGAAGGATAAGATTTTAAAAAATATGCCAAAATATATAATTTCAATTAATCGGTTAATCGTCAACCTCTTTCGACCTTGTTGGATTAATCGTTGAACCTTGATTTTCAAATAAACAATTAATCGAATAATCAAAAAATACAAATAAATGTACACTCTTTACAATACCAAGGATAAGGTAACTCGCATTTTTTATCTGTTGTCGGCATAGTTGCTGAATTTTCGAATTGTTTCACGGTTGACAAATGTTTTTATTTCCATACAAAAAAAAACGTTTTTATACCCACCACCGAAGTAAAGTTAGCTGCAAGTTATGCTTTCGAGTAAAATTTATCACCTTTACATATAACGTTAAATCGATAACAAAATAGTCCAATAGAATATGTAAATTGCACTTTTGGGCAGAATAATAGCATTGAAATCTTAATTTCTCTTGTATAAACGTCTTCAATAAAAACGCCTTTCGTTAATTACAACCGAACACTTTGATTATAGTAATTTTTGTGAGAAACATAAATGAGTATAAGAAGTAGAAGTAAAGCACTTTTACACTGACCACTAAAACATATTTTAATGACTCAATCAACTGTTTTGTCTTAATAAAATCAGCTGACGTGGGTCATATATCCGTATTTAATGACCAGTGTAAACACGCTTGAAGAGTGATTAATTCTATTCTATTCTCTGTGAGAAAGTAGACGAAGGACATTCAGTAAAAAACTTTAAAGGCTATCGACAAGTGAGCATGTGGAAATGGAATCTTGCCGTGAACATTCCATTAAGCAAAAGATTTCCAATGCAAGTTTTACACCATAGGTAGAATATTACTATTTTAAAAGCCAAATCCAATTCAAAAATATGAAAAAGTTATCTGATGTACTTGCCAGGATTTATTTTCTGTAAATCTTTATAAATATTTATGTACTTTTCGCGGAAATCCCTTATATTAAGTAACTCATAAACTTTTGAACATGTGAAGTAAATTTTTTTGCTATAAGTTTCATGAAAAAAGTTTTAATTTTAATTTGTATTCATGTAACTTACCACTTGCTTTATTTTAATAGTTTTAAAGTTTACCTGTAAATAAAACGAGGGAGAAACAATTAACCTTGATGTCATTAAATTCAAATTGTAAATTTTTTTGAAAATTTGTTTTGACGGACTTGATAATCATATGATTTTATTAGTGAATCCTGTTTGATTTTTTACCATATGTTGCTGTCAACCTTTAGTCTGTCAACATGTTTTCCGATTAGACAGTGACCTGTCATGACGGACACAATGACTGAGACGTCTGTTCTACCCAATGACAGCAAAGCAGTTGACCTCTTCAAGTCTAGATTAGGCCACATAGTTTTGGAATGCTCACAGCCCCCTCTTTGTGACAATCTATCATTCGTTGCTCTTGAGGCCTGATCCTGAAATAATAGCTCACATGTCGCTAGAGGCATACCCTCAGAATCCATTTTCCCTGGAACTTATAAGGTAGCTCGTTCGCCTTACAATTCCCTGGGATATCTCTGTGCACCGACACCCAGAATTTTGAACTGTTCGGCCATTTCGTTGAGAGATCTGCGACAGTCGAGAGCGATTTTTGTGTTCAGACACACATTCTCCAGGGATTTAATGACTGCCTGGCTGTCTGAGAAGATATTTATGCCGATGGTCGTTTTGACATTATATCTTAGTCACTACACCACTTCCTTAATTGCAAGGATCACCGCTTGATACACACTGCTGTGGTCGGGTAACCTTTTCGATATGACCAGTTCTAGATTTTTAGAGTACACCCCAAAGCCCACCTTGTCGTTTAGTTTAAAAAAATCCGTATGGAAGTCTACGTAACTTCTGGTACCAGGGATATCGTGGTTCCAAGCGTTTCTATCAGGAATAGTGGTACAGTACTTTTTATCAAATGTTAACAATAACAAGTTTCACAAGTTTAATGGCGAAAATTTTAAAATTTGTATGCCGTTTGAGTGCTAAACATAAACTTGTTACGTGAATCCTGACAACCAAACAACAAATGAAGAAATAGCTATAGGATTCACTAATAGAAGGTTAGGTCACATGAAAAAACATAAAGTGAATAGGCCCCATGAATATCATTAAGGATGTCAAATCTGCCGATTGAAAATAGGAGAAAACTCTAACACGGAATGAATGTAAAAAGAGAACAAGTTGACATCCTCAATGCCAAGTACTGCCAAAAATTAAAAAAAAAAAATATCAGCTGATTGCTTGGCTTAACCTTATTTAGTGAATCCTTTAAATAGCTATAAAACACATTTAAGCGACAAGTGTAAACTTGCTATTACATTTCTGTCATATTAAGAAGTTATACTATGTTCAGACCAAAGCTATTTTGAGCAAACGACACGTGATCCCTTTATAATGCTGGGAAAACGACTCGTTTTCCTTTCAAATCAAAACATCTCAATTGGTGTGTACGGTTGAGATGTTTTTCAAGACGACATAAGCAAAACGAGTCAATGAAGACATAGCATTAGGGTAACCAACTCACCAATTGCTTAGTCCAACTATTCACAAAAAGTAAAATGTTGGCTATCTAACATTAAAAGCATGAAATAGGCGTGCTATACAAATTGCTGGCAAGCTATTCAAATTGTTTACAAATTGCCACTGTACAATAGATAGCATGATTGAAAATAGCTAAAGTCGATAATGAGCATTTATTTCATACAGTACAAAAATTGTACTGTATTGTATGTTTACCACTATATATATCTCAATCTCAATTAATCAATAAATGATTTGTTTAAAATATTCCTAACAAAAATCAAAAATTCATAGCTTAAAAAAACATTTTTTCGCTATCAACAGCATGATGATAAAATTAAGGATATATTCTCACTAAAAGCAAAAACAAAACATTTATTTCAATTGTCAAAAATTACATTTTTCTTTGTTTATTTTGCCTAATATTTCTTTCTCCTTCACTCTATCGTTTAGGGTCATTCTGCATAGAAAATTAAAAATATTCTCTTTTAATTTAGAATGTTAGCCATATATATATATATATATATATATATATATATATATATATATATATATATATATATATATATATATACATATATATATATATATATATATTAACTTTAAAAAGCCTTGACCCACATTTTTTCAATGCCATCTTAAATAAGTACAAACAGCTGTAGGCTTCTAGATCGCGCTGCTTGAAAAGACCTTGACCTCATTTAAACATAATGCCAGGTGGCTTCTATACCTAGTCGTTGTAATATAATATATGTACATGATTTTTTTTTTGTTTTAAATTTATTTTTAGAGTTGTTTTGAAACATTTTCTTTTGAAAATATTCCACGAATATGTATTTAAAATGTTTATTCCCCTGTCATAACCCTAAATTCAAAAAAACAATTAATTGGTATGTCTAAATGTTTTGGTAGAATATATAATATGTTGTCTTTGTTTTTTTTTTTTTTTAATTTTTAAACATATAGTCACCTTTGTTCTTGATTTAGCAGAGTTAAAAACCACAATAATAGCACATCATATGGACTGATTGATTTTAGTATAAGAGCTAAGCGACTCTTAATACAATGAACTGTCATTTTGAAATCTTTCAAAGTAGAAGTAAAAAATTGATTTATCTTAAGGTAAACCCCTTTTGGGATTTTTTCAAGTGTCTCAAATATTTTTACTGTATAGTCTTCTGCCAACTCTATTTTTTTGTTTTTGACCCAAAAAATAGCTTGTGTGTATGTAAACAAATTCATAAATTCTAATTTTATGACAAAATAATTACTTTTTTTTGTTTTAAAATTCTTAAGTGCTGTGACGCTATAGGCTTAACAAGTAAATACGAAACTATTTTTAAAAATACATACTATTTTTAACAATGTAGTCTCATGTTATATATAGTCTCAGGTTATCACAAACAAGGTGTATTTTAAGAATTGTTTTTCTAACGTCCGTTTCTTTGTGCTCGGTGGCAACTTTATACATTTCTGATGAAAATATGCTTTTCTGTGAATATTTTCGGAATTATGATATATATTATATATACACATATTGATATAACTTCTTATATATTTGGTTTATGATTTTTAATATAAATTCACAACATAAAAATAAAATTTGTATCTGCAAGAAATCCGAACGATTTATCGTAGATTGTGTAGGTACCATTAAATAAATTAAGCTATTCTGCTAATGAGTCCAAGAGTCCTAAAGAGGACAACGACCCACTCAAATCCAACTAGAAAGTCAAACTCTTTGTTTACATTTTAATTTTTGTTATCATTTTCGTTGCTTACAATAGTAATGAAGCAGATGATGGCAACGCATCAATGTAAAAACGCTAGAATGTCAAAATACTTTGACAGTAGTGAGAGGTGTGATAGATTAGTGGCAATTTCCACCTTCCCCCTCACAGAGTTGTAACGTTGATTATTTTATTATTAGACAAGTGAGTTTTCCCTCCTGATTTTACTTTGGTTTACTTAATCTAGGTCAGTGATAGACACACTAACACAGTTGAAAAAAATTAATTGTGTTTGTATGAGGGGCAGTAAACCTTAACCAATCAAGATAATAGCAATGCGTCGACCGAAAGAAAGCAAACGAGTTGCTTACACTATCCGTTTGTGTGTAACTGCCCATCTATGCTATATACAGACAGCTGAGTACAATTTTTTCTCGCGGAGTACACTATCTGTCAACGAGTTCTCATAACGTTCGATTGTTTGTGTGTATTATAGTCACAGAGGTTCGATCGCCTCGTTGAAGAGGCAATACGTCCAAAGATTAGAAATATACGAAGAAAATTAAGGGAAGGGAGAATTTCAACATAACTGTGTATGAACAATGAATGAATTTCCAATGGATTGTAGAACCTTTTGCTTTTAAACTTTAAATTATATTTACAAAACACTTTTTAACACTGTTGATTACTTCTTTTTGCTAATTAACTTGTATTTTTCTGCTGATTTTATGTTCACCAAATTCCTTTTTCTCCTCTCTTATGTGACTCTTAAGAATGAAACAAAAGAAAACGTGAGATTTCTAATCGTTGTTTGTGGTTGCCATTTGTTTGAGAGAATGAACATTCAAATCTTAAATCTATGATTATATTGTTGATGTTGATGGGTAGAGCTCTTGATTTTTTATGGTTGGACAACTTATGCTACATGTAATAAATAAATTTTGCATACAACACATGGTACAATTAAAATGTAGCGTCATTAGCACAACAACAAAAATCTACCCCCAACAAAACCACCTTGATTGGCAAATGCCATAAACTCAAATGTCAAAGTGGTTTTAGCAATAAACGTGTTTTATGTTTATATTTGTATTTTCATCATTATTACCCTGTTTTGTTGCTCATGTGTGAATATCAAAACAAATAAAACATCGTTTCAAGATTTTAGAAAAAAATCACAGCTGTGTTTACAAGCATTTGACATTTAGAATTATGGTCAAATCAAAATGAAAATATTGTACTCAGCTGTTCGCCTAACCTCACCTTATAAGTGCATCCTGCATACACCATAAGCCTCCAGAACTTCATTGTATTTGATGTAACATTCAAATAATTTTTACTGCATTGTAAAGAAATCAAAAGGGGACTGCCATTGCATTAGCGCTTGTTTATATAAAATTTTAATCGAAAATACTAGAAAAACTTTAAATATTTATAAATCATAAGAAATTAAATCTAATCAGAAGATTAGATAAAAAACTATGTTGATTGAGACCTCTGGAACTATGGGAGGGTTGCGTTCCAAAGAGATACGATAAACAATCAGAGTTATGCTAACAGAAGTTTGTGGCACTTATAGTCAACCAAAAGTGGAAGGACCCCATGAACATTAAGAATGTCTAAATATTCTGATCGTAAATGTCGCAAATTAGAGAAAACGTAAACAAAAAATTAATGTAAATAAAAGGAAAATTGACAGTTTTAATGACGAGAATTTTAAAAAAGTAAAAGCGTGCTAAATTCGGCCGGGCCAAATCTTATTAACCCTCTACCATGGATCGCACTTGTCAAGTTCTTTGCCTGGTAACAAAGGCTAATGGATTGAAGCTATATCAGCTTATGAACCGATACGGACCATACTTGGTTGGTTTCGACTATATCAAAATATGGACCAATATGGCCCATTTACAATCCCAACTGACATTTGTGCAAAAATTTCAAGCGCCTTGCATTATTCCTTTGAAAGTTAGCGTGCTTTTGACAGACGGAGGGTCATGGCTAATTCGGTTTAGAATGTCTAGACGACAAGAATATATGTATATACTTTGTTGGGCATCAGATAAATATATCGATATGTTACAAACGGAATGACGAAATTAGTATGGTGGAGGGTATAAAAATTATGTCGGCTGATTGCTTTCCGTAAAATTATTTTGTGAATTCTCTTAAATAACTAAATACAAATATTAGCTACGGCATTTCAATCAGAGATGACAACAAACGATACCTCCTTTACTGCCAAATCCATTAAGTTTTTGTCACTAGATTAAATGAAAATCAGCCGATTTTATAAAGGAAAAACTACTGTGCCGAATTACCGCATACGTTATCGAGTGCTCTTTCGAATCGAATGAAATTTCATCTCCTATTTAATGGATGTTATACCCATTTTAAAATCATTTTGATGTCAAACTTTTTAAAAACTATGATCGACTTAAATATTTGCGTTTTTAAAATTCAAAAATTCTCTTTCAATAAAGAAATATATAATTCACAATAGAGAGATTTCGAACGGGTTAACTCGTTCACGTATGTGGTAATTCGGCTCCTGATTCAGAGGAATTAGCGAACAAATCGAGTAGCTAAAAGATAGTGGTTTTGGCAGTAAATCTATCTTGAGGGGAAACAAAGCTTTTGAGCATAGTAGAGCAAGTTCACATAATTCCAAAGTTATCCAGTATTTCTAGTTTTTGATTTTTATCTATTTTTTTTTTTTTTTATTTCTTTAATGTACACAATTGATAATTTTCCCACAGGTCGTTTAAAGAACTGCCAACATTTTTCATATATTTTTATTTCAATTTAAATATATATTTCTTTATATTTCCCTACTTATATCACTTTCTAACTGTCTATTTCTATTTTCAGAGAAGAGGGTCTCCGTAATGGTGCCCGTTTGGAACCCAAAAGAATTGCCAAAGCCCCCGAAGGTGAAGGTTGCCCACGTTGTGGCGGTTATGTATATGCTGCTGAACAAATGTTGGCTCGTGGCAGGGTAAGTAATTCCATAAACCTATTTCAACTTTATTGAAAACTCATTATGACACCATAAATGCTTTTTAACAAATTCTCCACTGTGCAATAAAACAGGGTTATCATCGACGTTGCTTCAAATGTTTACTTTGTAATCGTACATTGGATTCAACCATGCATTGTGATGGACCTGATAGGGAAATCTATTGTAGAGGTATTTAATGTTTATGAAAAACATAAAAACAGCAATTTGGTGTTAAATATTTTACATTTTATCATTTCCATTTCAATGTTGAAATTTTGTGTTTTATGTGAATTGGGTTACATGAGGCTAAACAGTTGAAAACACATATTTTTCGAGATTACTTTTTTGAGAAACAAAAAAAATCTCGAAGATAACATATACTTTTACTAAAATTGTTTCATAAGTTATGGGTTAATGTCCCACTGAATGAAATCAGCAAGTTTTTTTTGCTACAAAATCTATTATCTGAAAAAAGTAATCCGGAATCCGAACATAGTACCAGCCTTTAGGGGGAAACTTAATAGTGGATTTAATATGTCCATTCACAATAGACATAGACATTAAATACAAATGATTGTATTTAAGCTAACTACAATAGATCACAGGATTCACTGAATAAGGTTAAGCCAAGCGATCAGCCGATATACTTTTTTTTTAATATTTGGCAGTACTTGGCATTGAGGATGTCAACTTGTTCTCTTTTTACATTCATTCTTTGTTTACGTTTTCTCCTATATGATGACATTTTCAATCGTCAGATTTGACATCCTTAATGATGTTTATGGGGCCTATCCACTTTGTGTTTTGCATGTGACCTAACCTTCTATTAGTGAATCCTGAATACATCAGATGCAACTTAGAAAATACTTTTCAAATTATCAACAAAATGATATTTATGTTTGGCAGTTTGCCGAAAGAGGTTAGTTTCTATTTCATGATATTACTAACCTTAAATAAACGTTGACTAACGTTTAACCCATTAACACCCCTTGATTTCCTTGTCTGATTTTGGCGAAATTTCGTAAATACATTATGTACAGCTTTGATATAGAGGTAGTAATTTTTCCAACGAAAATTAAAAAAAAATTAAACAAAATTTCCATTTTAATTCCTAAGCCACTATGTTTTTACAAAAAACAAAATATTTTTTTTAACCTTTTATGACCATTTAACGAAGAAAAGTGGATTTTTATGACTTTGACATAAAATCGCAGCTGCTGTCAAAAGCAGTAGGCTTATCGCCATAAATTTATTTTTTTTTAATATAGAAACCACCAAATGCAACAGATACTAAAACGGTTTCTAGATATCTCACTTCTAAGAATTTTAGGAACATTTGTGTGCGATTTTTTTTTTTGCATATAAAAAATTGCCGATTTTCGAGAAGCCATTAGGATACTCGTTCCTAACACAAACTAGAATCTTTCTAAGACAGCTCTATTCTCGAGTATTTATCTACCTACTCATCGTTAAAGGGTTAATATTAACTTTGAAAAATTCGTCCTTGTACTTTGTTTTTCTCAGTGTTCATCTACTGTTATTTCCATGTTAAATGTTCCTGTTTGTAAGTGTTTCGTTTTTCTATGTTTCAATTTTAGATGTGGCATAAGGAATGCTTCAAATGTGGCAATTGTTCCAAAGGTTTAGATTCCATTCTCTGTTGTGAAGCTCCCGACAGGAATATCTATTGCAAAGGTAAGTAATAAATGTTATCTAATGTCTAAATGTGCTTAGAAAAAAATCCATATGAAGTCATAGCATTAAACTCATGCTTACTGTCAATACGCATTTAAAAGGTGCAATCCAACAACTAAAGAAACTTATGGTTGTGTATGTACGTGTGCAGGTAAAATGAGAGAATAAGAGAAACACAAACACAAACAAAGGAGAAAAGGAGCAAGTAAATGTAAACACAGAACTTTCATCTTAATACCGTCAAACGGGCCTGCTGATTTCAGCCGTTCGCGTGAGACCCCCTTTTTAAATTCGTCTTGACTTACCGTATAGTTAATTTGGTAGGAGTTGTCAAATATTTTCTATTCACTCTTTCCGGGTATCTTCTAGGCTTTTAGTATATTTTGTTGGCGGAGGTGGCGATCTATTGTAAAGGTATTTAAAATCTATTGTATCCTCCAGCCTTTGTGGTGCTCACAGCTTTCAGGAGCCGGGCTTTTAGTATATATTGTACTTATGCTGATTATTGAAAACGTAACTGGTTTTATCTCCGTTTTCAATAATCAGTAAAAATCACGCTACAGTCTTTAAAAATTGAAGATGGGCTGTATAAGACTATATCTTGATATACTGTATATTGATATAAAGACCGATATGCGGATTTAAGGTCATAAGCCCATAAAAGCCAAATTTTTTGTCCGATTTTGCTGAAATTTGGAACAGTGGGTTGTGTGAGGCCCATGACATCCTTCCTCAATATTGCCCAATTCGGTCCAGATTAGGATATAGCTGTCATATAGACCGATTTCTCCACTTTAGGTCTTAGTTCCATTAAAGGCACATTTATTGTCCGATTTCGCCGAAATTTGGGACAGTGATTCCCTTTTTCAATTTGGTCCCTCCTCAATTTGGTCCAGATCGGTGTAGTTTTGGATATAGCTGTCATATAGACTGATTTATCGATTTTCAGCCTTGGGCCCGATTTCACCGAAATTTGGGACAGTTTGTTGTGTTAGACCCTTCTATGTCCTTCTTCAATTTGGCCCAGATTGGTTTAGATTTGGATATAGCTGCCTTTTAGACCGATCTCTCGATTTAAGGTCTTGGCCCCATAAAAGGCGCATTTATTATCCGATTTCGGTAAAATTTTACACAGTGACTTATGTTAGGCTTTTTGACATTCGTGTCCTATATGGTTCAGATCGGTCTATATTTGGATATATCTGCCAAAACGATGTGTTTATTAGACCACTCAATGGCCGTGCCGAATTTAGTCCAAATCGGTCCATATTTCGATAAAGCTGCTGTGGGTGCATAAATTATGCATTTTTCACCGAATTATGACTAAAGGTGGCTTACATTTATATCCGAAGGGATGGGTATTCGCTCCGGCCGAACTTAATGCCTTAATCCTAATTTAAATTCGATTTAAAAATTGCGTATTTCCATCAATCTATCTATCTTCATATGTATATGAGTATGAGTATGTTATGTCTTTGTATGAATTTTGATAATCGTTGCCAATTATATCCACTTGTTTATAAATTTTCTGTATACATGTGTTTGTTTCTGTTTCTTTGTATGTTAATGTGTTTACATTAAAAATTCAATAGCTTGTTATGCTAAGAAATTCGGTCCAAAAGGCTACGGCTATGGCCAAGGTGGTGGTGCTCTCCAATCTGATTGCTATGAAAACGGGTAAGTATTATAAACAAAATACTAGACCAAATGTTTATGTTTCTATGTGTGTGTTGATAGAGATTTATTTAATATACCAATTATCGATAAAATGTAGAGGGCTCTCAATGAGGGCTATAACTGTTAATTTTATTCCTCTATTTTGATTTAGGAAACACTCGATTTTTAATCGATTCGATCATCAACTCGAATAAATGCACCTTTATGACATTTGCTCATTTAGTTTGAGAGTTAATAACAGGGCTGCCAAAGTTCAAAAATACATGTTATGCACTATGCATGCATGTAACCTATTGACAATACTACCAACTGCTACCAGCATTCGGACGTTTATTTACATTTGAATTCTCGTATGTTTTTGTCTCTGTGTGCATTTCTATATGTAGACTACAAATACATGAGATCATCTTACACCCACATATGTACTTAATTTATGGTAATTAGCAACAATTGTTTTAATATTTTCAAATTTTCAACTTTTAAAGGTTGCTATGCACAAAGATTTGGCACCAGAGGTTATGGCCACATAGGCATGTCATCATTGGGTCTTATGTCCGATATAAAAGATATTGAATGGCAAAGGTATCTATGCTCCTTCTTCTTCGTTCGTCTTGTCTGTCAGCCTTTGCTTTGTCTTCTTCGTATCTCCGTATCCATATTTTGTGATTTTTGTGCATTTCTTGTATTTATAAAAATAGATTTCCACCTATACGTCCTTGTTGTGGTCATCATAATGTTTGATCTCCGTGTTGAGAGACAAAACACGAGAGAGATTGTGGAGAGTGTGGTATGTGTTCTCATTCGTTTATCTTGATGTTGTGCAAAGTCTCTGAGAGTACACTTCTTGATATTTTCCACACATTTGTTGTGAAAAAATCCAAGAATATGTTCATGTTCCGAATGTATATATAGTATACATATATGTAGAGATACATGCATACCATCAGTCCATATGTCTAAACCTAATATAACGATATATATGTCGACAGCATGACTGAAATATATTTTTAGACATTTCTCATGATTTTTTTCTTTTATTTTTTGTTCGAAAAAAATAAACAATTTGCCATGCAAGCAAGCATATATGTATGTATGGGTGTACAACGTATACGAGTAATTATCAAAAAAATTCATTCGATAGAAGACCATTAGTAAATCATCGACACTTGGCTATTGTAAACAAAAAAACTTAAGTTTATGTAGTTTTTATGAGGGCATACAAATGAAATAATTTTTAATGCTTTTCTGCGGTACTGTTTTTTCCCCAAAAAACTGTGTTTTCTCTATTCGAAAGTCAAACAAAAAAAAAGAGTTCCAACGGTCTCTTTCACATTTTTTGTGAATACACACAAAATCAAGCAAACAAAAGAACATATAAACAAAATTTTATAGATATAAACTCAAGGAAAAATATTTAATGGTGGGCTGGGTTTTTTTTCTTTAATCAAATACAGAAAGCATCGTTTTGCTCGATCAATAAAATGTAGAAAAATTGGAAACATGAAGCCAACACCTGGGAATTTTCCACTCGCATGATTATTTTTTTTGCATCAAATCTTCTTTTCTCACCACAATCATGAGAATGAGAGCTATCAAATATTTCTAGCATTTTTCTGTTGTCAATTCCGAAAAGCCTAAATTTAGCTGTTTTTCTATATATCCAAAATTTTGTGTTGAGAAGGTAGTATGAGTAGAAGTAGAAATTAAACAAAACGAGAAAAACAGTCAATTAACTGCTTATTTATATATTTGATGCCATTTAAGCTTACGAATCTACATAAGTTGATCAAATAGATCTGAAAATGCCATATCGTGAATAAGCAGGCACAAAATATTCTAACAGATGCACTTATTGGGTGAGGTCATGCGAACAGCTGAGTACAATTTTTTTATTTTTGTTTTGACTTTTGTAGTAAATATATATGTCAAAAGCTTGACAAGACAGCTGTGCTTTTTTCTAAAATCTTAAAAATATGTTCTATTTGATCCGATTTCTACACAAAAGACACAAAACAGTTTTGTAAAAATGCAAATATAAAATAAATTTGTGGAAGATAAGTTGTAAAACAAAGTTTACTTCTAAAATTATGTTGACATTTCAATTTACGCCACTCAAGGTAGTTTCGTCTGGGGTAGATTTTTGTTGTTGTGCTAATGGCACTACCTCTTAATTGTACCATGACATTCTACTAACATTCACAATAGGCAGATTATGGCAATCTTCATGTTCATGGAGCCTATCCACTTTATGGTTTCGCAAATGACGCACAGCGAACAGCCGACAATTTTTAGAATTTTCATGATTAAGCTTGTCAAACTTGTTGTGTGCAAGTGCATTAAGCTTGTCTGCTGCATTTTGTCAGAGAAAAAATGTTCCTGACATTTGTTAACTTTGGGGGACCACCCCACTCCCCAAAAAACCACCAAATCGGGCATATTTACCGTCTCAAAAAAGATTATTGGGGAGAAGAGCACGAAATTGATACCCACTCCTTTCCCAAAACACCCCACAAACAGAATGCATTTACTGACCATCGCAATATAGGGCTCAAATAAAGGTATTTGGGAGTAGAATACGAATCTGATAACCAAATGTGGACCATACCAGTATAAGGTTCGAATGAATGGCATTTGAGGTTAGAAAACGAATTTGATGATCAATTTTGGGGGACCCCTCATCCTAGACGCCTCATAATAAGTGGTATTTGAAAGAAGGTCACAATGCTGATATTTTTTCAGGTTGAAGTGTCTGGGGGACTACCTCATGCCCGAAAACACCTGAAATCGGACAAACGTATTTACCGATCATGGCAATATGGGACTCCCACTGCCAAAATCCCCATGAGAAAATCGAGCTCAAATAAAGTCTTTGAGAATGGAGTACATCTGACATCCAACTTATATGACCTTAAAATCGCCTAGTGAATCACAGACCAATATAGATCATATGGTATTCAGATAAAGCCATTTATATTGTTATACTGTTAGTCAAGCGATATACATATACTATTTTTATAGCATGGTATTTCTCCAAAATATTTATTTCAAGGATAATTTTGTTCCAATAAAAGTAAAAGAAGGCGCGGCGGAGCTGGCCCGGTTCAGCTAGTTTGCAAAATGCAATTCTCTTTGATTTTTTTATAAAAATCTAATTTGACTAACTTTTCTGCAAAAATCAAATTTCGAAGACATTTTCTACAAACTTCAAATTTCAGGAAAATTTTTTTCCTAAGTTAAGATTCGGCGAAATTTGTTCTAAAAATCATACTTTGATGAAATTTTCTATAAAAAACGATATCGAGCATTGGCAAATTTTCTATAGAAATGAAACATTATCGAAATTTTTCAATAAAAATTAAGTTTAATTATGTTCTTCTTGAAAGAGAAATGAACCGCGATTATAAGAAACGATTTTCGCTCTAAATAGACTAAAATAAATCAATGTTTTTTTTAATGTGTTTCAAAGCCTTTTTTGTTACCTTATGCTCATTTCTAATTATTTCGCATTATGCTTTGATTTCAGTGACATGGCCCCCCGTACTGCTGTCATTGATGTAAGCAAAATTCAAGCACGTCCTGGCGAAGGCTGCCCACGTTGCGGTGGCGTTGTCTTTGCCGCTGAACAAGTCTTGTCCAAGGGCCGTGAATGGCACAGGAAATGCTTTAAATGCCGTGACTGCACCAAGACTTTGGATTCGATTATTGCTTGTGATGGTCCCGACAAGGAAGTTTATTGCAGAACTTGCTATGGCAAGAAATGGGGACCCCATGGTTATGGTTTTGCCTGTGGTTCTGGTTTCCTTCAAACAGATGGTTTGACGTAAGTTGTCTGTAAACAATTATGGGACTCTTAAACTGATAATAATCAATGCTTGTTTATGCTAGTGAGGAACAAATTGCTGCTGGTCGTCCATTTGCTCCACCAAGCACTACATCGATTTTGGCCCCCGAAGGTGAAGGTTGCCCACGTTGTGGGGGTGCTGTGTTTGCTGCTGAACAACAATTGTCCAAGGGCCGCATGTGGCACAAGAAATGTTACAACTGTTGCCAATGCCACCGTCCACTTGACTCTATGTTGGCTTGTGATGCTCCCGACAAGGAAATCTACTGCAAGGCCTGCTATGGCAAGGCCTATGGACCTAAAGGTTTTGGTTTTGGTCACACTCCCACTTTGGTTTCTACTGGTGATGGCACATCTACCAATCTCTAGTAAGCTACCAATTAATTTCATATATTATGAGAGATTGTTTTCTAGGGTTTATTTTTTCTTGCAGTGCTGATGGCAAGCCTCTTAGCGGACAACGTTCATCGGGCGGTTGCCCCCGTTGCGGTTATGCTGTCTTCGCTGCCGAACAAATGATCAGCAAGAGCCGCATCTGGCACAAGCGTTGCTTCCACTGTTCCGATTGCCGCAAATCTTTGGATTCCACCAACTTGAATGATGGCCCCGATGGCGATATCTATTGCAAGGCTTGTTATAGCCGTAACTTTGGTCCCAAAGGTGTCGGTTACGGTCTAGGTGCTGGTACTTTAACTATGGCTTAAACACATTTCCATTTACAATCGCCTACGAAAACTACCACTACAACGACGAAAACCGATCTTAAACCCAAAACGAAACATTTGTAGATTTTAATGAAAAACTAAAAAAAAACATAAATGATGATGAATTCACAAACGAACAAAACGAAACCTTTATTGCAAACCGCGGAAAACTAAATCTACGCGCATCAAAATACAAAAAAAAAACCAAAACTTACATATGAAAGTTACGACCCCCAAAACTTACGAACGTTTTTACATATATATGTATACACATACACACGCCTATGCATACATATATATTGAAATTTTATGATACATATGTATTTTATTTTTATTTATATATATTTTTTAAATATTTCTTGTTGAGGAACATTTTAGAAACGATTATCTCGAACTATTCTATATATATATATATACATGTATATATATATAAACTTTTTTATACTTTATATATATAATATAATTACAAGAGTTTTATATAAAAACTAAACTAAAACAAACAAACAAACAAACCTGATAACACCATCACAAAAACCAACAAAATGCAAAAATCAATCCAACAACACCAGCAACATTTTTGGCTACATTTACACGACTTAAGCGCCACCAAGTAGAGCATCTTTGGGCGATTGAGGATGGATGGATGGATGGATGGATACAGACAGACAGACATACATACAACCAACCAAACCACTCCCCCCTCAGGCAGACATGGTGTAATACTTTAAATACCACTACTACTAGAAACCTATCATTACTGCTATTATTTATGTACAATTTATTTATGACATAATACTAGATGAAGATGAAGTGCCATGCATATACATAGTTTTATATATACATACATAAACCAACAACAATAACTAAAAGCAACTTAACAATAAAAAAAACCAAAAAAAAACCTTTACATAGTATTTTAATTATATTTGTTATGGCATGGATGGTAAATAAGCTCGAGTTAGGAGCGTTTTAGACTCTTTCCAGCATATCCATAACGATTAGAGACTTAGGTTAAATTGAAATAGGTTTAGGATTTTAATCCGCTCCATGCCACAGTGAAGATACCTACCCAAAAGCCGTTAGCTCGTCTCGTCATATACCAAAGCCAGTTATCTACATAAGGAAACAGGGGATACTTCTTTCCCCAGCTTATTACGACGCCCGGCTTGTCTGCACATAGTCGGACGAAAGATACGATAATTCTTACCGGATTTGGTAAGAATCGATTGAATCATCCGATATCGGATCCGATGTCTTACCGACATCGTAGGTTAGGTTGAAAAGAGGGTGCAGAATTAATCCGTGCTACTTACACAGTCCTTAATTGATTTCAATACCACTGCCCTAAGTTGGTTCATGTCTGGCATTGTGTCTCCACCTAAGTGCCGGTATCTATTAAACGCGAAAGCCGGGCAATGACAAAGGAAATGCTCCAACGTCTCATCATCTTCTCCGCATGCCCTACACATGCTATCACTTGCCGCACCGATTTTACATAAGTGAGCTCGTAGTCCTATGTGTCCCTTTATGATACCAATGGCTGTACTGACCTCCCTCTTGCTTCTTTCGTCTTCTTACGATCTGGATCCCCCCCATAGGATTTTCGCCGTCCGTTTGCGCATTCGTCGCCCTCTCCCTTTACTCGGACTGCGTCGACCCGAAAGGTTTCGGGTTAACCAAGTTTATTGTCGGCAGTCCTCTGGCCTTCATCGCCAAATCATCTGCCTTTTCATTTCCCCTTACTCCGTTATGGACTGGCACCTATACGATGCGGATTTTCAGAGAAGGCGTTATTCTCCTTCTTAAACTGCAAAACTGTTCGTGACCTCACCGTTCTGGTTGTTATTACCCTTATGGCAATTTTATTGTTGGTAAATATCTTCAGTCTCCTGTAGAGCCAGGGACTATCCACGGATTCAGGCCCCATTTCGAGCCAGCGGAGCGGCCGAATTTTGGATACCCACCTCCTCGGGTATATATGTCAACCACCATTGGTCAAAACCCCTAAAAAATTCATACTTTATGCCCCGTAGCAGCTATATCGAATTATATAAATATAATCGGATTATAAATGTGCCTTTTATGGGGCCAAGACTTTAAATCGAGATATCGTTCTATATGGCAGCCACATCAAAATCTTGATCGATTTGGGTTGCAAGTTGCAGAAAACTGTCGAAGAGCCTAACACAACTACCTTTTATGGCCTTAAAACCTTAAACTGGTCGATCGGTCTATATGGCAGCTATATTCAAATCTGGACCGATCTGAGCCAAACTCACTGTACCAAATTTCGGCGCCATCGGACAATAAATGCCCCTTTTATAGGCCCAAAACTTTAAATCTTGAGATCGGTCTATATGGCAGCTATATCCAAATCTGGACCGATCTGTGCCATATTGCAGAAGTATGTTGAGGGGCTTAACTTAACTTACTGTCCCAAATTTCGGCGACATCGGACAATAAATGCGCCTTTTAAAGGTCTAAATTGAGAGATCGGTCTATATGGCAGCTATATCCAAATCTGGACCGATCTGGTCCATATTGAAGAAGGATGTTGAAGGGCCTAACACAGCTCACTGTCCCAAATCTCAGCAAAATCGGATAATAAATGTGGCTTTAATGGGCCTAAGACACTAAATCGGCGGATCAGTCTATATGTGGGCTTTATCAAGATATGGTCCGATTAAGCCCATCTTCGAACTTAACCTGGTTATGGATCTGTGCAAAGTTTCGGTTCAATATCTCAATTTCTAAAAACTGTAGCGTGATTTCAACAGACAGACGGAGAGACGGAAGGACATGGCTAAATCATTTTAGATTTTTACGATGATCATAAATATATATTCTTTATAGGGTCAAAAATGGATTTTTCGATGTGTTGCAAACGGAATGACAAAATGAATATACCACCATCCTTCGGTGGTGGGTATTAAAATGGTCGGAACGACCGGGCTGTCTGCACATAGTCGGACGAAAAATACGACAATTCTTACCGGATTTGGTAAGAATCCGTTGAGTCATCCGATATCGGATCCGATGTCTTACCGACATCGTTACTAAAAATGAGAGAAATGGTTCTCATATTGTTGGAATAACCGGGCTGAGGGGAATCTGATATATTTACTGCCATATCGTACCGATATCGGAGCAAGTTTTCAGGGAAATTCTAATGGGAAATTTTATGTCGTACCGAAGTGGGACCGAATTCGCAGACGAATTCGGCCAGATTTCTTGACAGTCACACGGTTTTAGTTAACGGCACGCAATTCCAAAAAAAAAAAACAAAAACAAAATATCCTCCACCGCCACTTATGTTCATTTCACACTCGTGGTAACGAAATGTTGCAAGGCAAAAATGAAAAGGTACCAAACAAAACATTCTTCCGACACGTCGCACAAAAAACGTTACGATTTCGTTGTTAATAGTCGGAATAGAAAAAATCCCTCGGGCTTCGCGAACCGATTTCTTGCCGGATTTGGTAAGAATTGTTGTGTCTTTCGTCCGACTATGTGCAGATATGTCGGACGTCAGACAAAGTCGGATCTTATTCTTTGCTGGGATGGCAGTTGCAGTGGCAGATGGCAGTTATTCTGTTCTAGTCCTATGTTTCCGGTAATGATACCGCAAGCCATATTGAAGGAGGTCAATACTTCACCTCGTTAGTAGCCTCCTAATGACCCTATTCGCCACATAGTATTTTCGTCGTCCTGTTCAAACTCCAACTGCATCGCCATGAAGTGCCGCGCATTCACAGTTTACCGATAACAGTCCTCTGGTCCTTCCAGCAAAGTCGCCCTCTCGTTTACCAAACGATGCGCATAGTGACATTTCAAGGGAAGGCGTTAATCTTCTTACATTTCAAGACCATACGTAAACTTACCACCCTTGTTTTTACAGCCCGCATAACAAAATTGCTGTCCTCAAAGATATTCACATTCAATGTCCTCGGGGAAATTTCGCCCTCCAGGACGGCATTAAGATCAGACAGCCTGAAACAGAACTCAATTTGGACACCCAGACCCATTCTGTCCTCCAGCTTTGATCCATCCGTGCAGCATGAACTATTAGATGATACCCGGCACGGGATATCTGTAAGCACCACGCAGGCTGGAACACTTAGGTCCGATCTGTGTGGGGTTCATTGCTGTCACGAGAAGCTTAGCTGGGATAGGATAGTGGAATGCTCCATACGGAGTAGCTGCAACGGCAGTTGCGGACAACCAGCGGTATGGAGCGGCGAGTCTCAGTGAAAGGCCGGGTGGCACCGTCTCTTACACAAATACTGAGTGCCTATGATGCTCGATATGACAAGGCGAGTTATTGGCGTCTTTATATAACCAATGGACATCATGTTTTCACTGCGATTGGTCGTATAGATCGGAACGAGCTTGCTCACCTATTAGAGCTTAACGAGGATCGCCACCCCACATATGCCAATTTGGCTACAACAACAATCTGGATTTGCTTCGAGTCGAGTACCTTATAATTGTTCTCAACCTTCCCGATATCTGACAGATGGCCAGAGTAATATCGCTACTGAAGCTTGGATAGGACCCGAGCAAGGGGGAGTTGAACAGACCACGCTTCTTTACCAGTAGCTAAGACGCTTGAGGGACAACTCCTCCCGAGCCCCAATCGAGAATTTTCATTCGCCGAGCATCAGCACGGCATACAAAGCACAGCAACTGCTTTGTATGCCATCATCGCACACATTTAGCGTGGCCCAGGCCATGTGAAAGGACGTCTTCGTGGCACTCGACATTTGAACAGCATTCCACACGGCCAGTCATGCCAAACTATTTGAGGACATTGCCAATACGTCCCTCCAGTCAGGCTTGGGTCGCTGGGTCATGAATTATCTGCATGGTCGCCAGTCATTTGTGGAATTTAGGGATAAGAAGAAACACCGTAGAGTGAAACAGGGAGTTCCCCAAGTTTGGATCATATCTCCGTCACCTCTACCTCTCCTTCATTCCACACCCTCCAGACGCCATTGAAATCGTATCATATGCGGACGATTGTAGGATCAGGACCAACCCATTGATAGATTAAACGTCTACCTCAACGAACTTTTCGCTTATTTCGCTGCAAGAGATCTGGAGAAAACAGATCTGTCAGAATGCCGCTCTTCGAACTGCGACGGGCTGTCTCTGTCACTGCCTAGGCAGAAATCTCGACTCAGGAATTCTATATGTTATGCGCAGACCTCTCAAGCATACCTTAAGAAGCTGTGCAACGACCGCTTCCACATATGTAAGCATGTGGCTACAACAACGGCATCTCATAATAGTTTTTTTCCGACTCCATTTTTTATTTTCTTGGGTTTTTGAGTACCACATAACACATTCCCACTTCAAAAATGTATATTGGTATTGCCCCTGCGTACACTTGATCACACATTTAGTTAACATTCTCGTAATACAAACGAATAAACAAATTCGCAAAATAATACTTACTGCAAAATACATACAGCATATCAGTGGCTCCAGTGGACACAAGCAAAATTCGTTTTACAGGCACAAATTTTCTTATCTTTTTTTTTTTTTGATTTTAAAAAATATTAGCGGAAACACTCTTCACACATGCCATCAATTTGCAATACGTTTATTTGAGATATTCATTTTATTAGCACAACACACACACCATTACACCATTTATTTTTTGTAAAAAATAAAAACTTTTCGCTTCTCATTTCAAGCACGCAACAAGCAGGTGGCAGGCTGCCCGTCTTATTTTTGTAGAAACTAACCGAAACCACGAACCCGCACTGATAGTTTAATACAATGCACTACTATTCTATTATTTTGTTACTACTTTCACTTATAAAACAATTTTCATTTTATTGTAATTGCACCAAAAGGAAACGAAACGAATTCCCGCGAAAATGAACTAAAAGCTTCCTCAGCTGTTTTCCTTAATTCCGTTACACAAAGCGGTGTGTCTCATATTCATGCGCACAACGTTGTTCTTTGTCAACAAGCTATTATTTTTCAATGGAGCGTAAACACGTAAAGCCTCATACTACTTATGTTCATTTGTACGAAAATTGTATAGAGTCGCCCAAAAAGTAATTGCGTTAGAGGTGAAAATTTCGGGGATCACAGTTTGCAGGAGGTGGTACTGTATTAACGCTATGACATTGAATATAAATATCTTTGCTATTCGGGCTATAAAGTGACGGATGGTGTTGAAATGTAATAAGATTAGGGCCTTTCCTGAAAATGTCATGATCCGCATCGTTTAGAAACGAATGGGCAGAAAACTTTGAGGGCTTTGCTGTATGTTCAAAGATAAATTCATTTGCATGTACCGCAAACAGCTGAGTACCATTTTTTCTCACAAAGTACACTATCTGTCAACTTGTTTTCATAATGTTCGGTTGTGTGTGTGCAATAAAGTATAGTTAACACATTCATTTGCACCGAAAATGCCCATTAAATGATTGAGAAATCCGATATAGTCTTCTTCCTTGCCAAAACACAAACAAAAGTCAAACAACAAAGACAACAACATTGATGTAGACTTAATTGGTGTCTATTTCGTGAGCATTTAATTACATTGGCAATTAATTGAAGCGAAAATTGTATTGGCGCAACGACATGTTCTTCATAGAACTAACTCAGTACCACTTCTACGGAAGGTATTAGCACCATTTTTTGTAATGCGTTTTGACAGTTGTTCGGCGGAAAAGACGAAGTCAGTACTAGGCTAAACAACGAAAAATGGCGCGAACTATTAATACTCAAAATCAGAGTTGCACCAAACACTGATTTTGGCAGATAGTGTACTCGGTTTTTTTTGTTAGCCAACTGCTCTTACCTGTGAACGAATTTATCTTGGCTCATACACTGGTAGAAAAAGAACGGTACTATGCCGGCCGGTATTATTTTATTCGCGTTATTGCGTAATATTTTTAAGACCATTTGGTATCAATTTAATACCAGAGAAAGAAGACTATTAAGAATTAAGAGCGATTTGTTTTAAATATTTGCTTAATTTAAAAAAGATTTAGTACGATTTATGTGCGTAAGAACGTGCTCAAATATCCGAGAGCGGTAAAAATGGAAATAGTACAAACTCGAAGGATGTTATCTATATCAATAAGTAAAGCGTGCTAAGTTCGGCCGTGTCCAAACCTATATACTTACTCTTCAGCTTGGATAGCATATTTTTAAGTTCTTTTACTGCGGTATCTCTTTATAGGTAAACAAAGGATAATGGGCAAGAATTGCTAAGCTATTGGAGCTATATCAGGGTATGGACCGTTTCGGGCCATACTTGGTTTGGATGATGGAGACCATATTGGCCCGATTTCACTAAAATTTGACACAGTGACTTAAGTTAGGCTTTTCGAAATCCGTTTCGTATGTGGTTCAGATCGGTTTATTTTTAGATATAGCTAATAAAAATACCAGTATTTTGTTGTATACAATTAAACAATGACTTGTACTTATTAGTGTTTGGTACAAATCGGAACATATTTCGATATGGCTGCTATGGGGCATAAGGTATGCATTTCTCACGGATTTTGACGAAAGGTGGTTTACATATATACCCATGGTAGTGGGTATCCAAAGTTCGGCACGGCCGAACTTAACGCCTTTTTACTTGTTTTTCTTGTACTGTCAACACAAGATTAGTTTCCCCCCATTGTTTATTTTGTAATTAAAATGCCCAGTAGTATAAAAGATGGTCGTAAAGTTCACTTCCGAAATCCGGAAAAAATGCTAACTTTATGCATAAAGTTGACAAGAAAAAAATCACTGTCCCAAGTTTTGTGCACGATCGCTTTTCTCACTTTTTATATAACCACATGCGTATAGAAAAGTAACGGTAAATTCAGTGTGGTCAATTATGTAAATTAGGGGGAGTCAAAACAATGTGAAAACTTAGCGTTTTTCCCACTGAATGGGTAGTGTCCCTTATTAGTTGCACGGCGCTGTAAGTGCAATTTTTCCAGCTATTTGCAAGTGAGAAATTGCGTGAGAGTGTTAACAATAAATATAAACATTTTGTTACAAAATCGACGGTAAAGGCTTTAGAAAAAAGTTTTCTTTTTTTTTAAAAAAATGTTAAAGAAAATAATGCCAATTATATACAAGAAAATACATATTTGAAAAAATATTTTTTTTCAAATTAATTTAACCCTCATTGCAATCGCCTTTCGTTCACATATGCATATGAGCTTATTCTCATCATTCGGGATTAAAACAAGTCCTTTTTTGTATATGTATTTTAATTTCTTTTCCTTTATAAGTAGTATAAAAGGGGGATGTGTGTGTGTGTGTGTGTATATAAATTCTAATATTTCTGCATTCGACATATCAAAATTACACAAATATATGTTGGTATAATATGGCATTAAATTTTGTTTGTTTTCATTTGCATTTCCATGTTAGGTTTCTCTTTTTTGCTTTCAAACACTTTTGGATGATTTTGTGGTTTTAAATATTTTGTTTTTATTATTGTTGTTTTTTTTCTTATACCATTATTGTTTTGTTATTATTTATTTTGTTTTTTTTTGTTTTATTTTACAATTATATATGTACTAAGATACTTGTTTCAGCTTTACTTTTATTATTTCTTTTTGTTTTATTTTTTATATATAACACATGCAACATGTATAAAAAAATTCTACATTCCACAAATTTAAAATAAATCCTTAAAATTTTTTTTTGCTTTCTTTTTTAAGAGTTTCTTTGCATTTGTTTTTAGGGTTGTTGTTTTTTCGGTTTCTTTACAGATATTTTACAAAAAATATGTTACATTTATTCTTCATCATCATCATACATATATATGAGGAGGAGAGGCTTAGAGTTATAGAGTAAAACGTTAATAAAATTGATAAATTTAAAAAAAAATAATCTTTAAAAAAACATCTTTAATACTTAATAATTTATTTATTTAGTATTTAGTTTTGCTGTGTTGTGGTTTGTTTTCCTTTTTAATAATGTATGTATGTAAAGAGTTATTACATATATGTAAATATAGATGTATGTAGATGTAGATTATTTTTCGTCTTTAAGAGACATGAAATACACATTATTTGTTATGAGATTGTATAAAACAATTGATAATTGATGCATTCTTAGTTGTGTTCTTTTTTATTTTGTAGTTCAATTTGTTTCCTTTTTTTTAAATAACACATAATTTTGAATTCACTTAAAATTATGAAAAAAAAAAAATTATTAAATAGAACCAACAATTATTTATATTTTTAATTTTTAGTTAAATTAAATCCCTATTATTAATTGTGCTTCAACAGAACAGAACAAAAATAGAAATGCGAAATGCCCTTGCGGTGGCGGTGGTGGTAATGGTGTTAGGTGGAGTTGGTTATGATGATTGTGACGAGGTGTTTTGGTTTGAAAAAATGAATACATGTTTTTGTTTTGCTTTTGCTTTATGCCCTAAAGGGGAGAGTCTTTCTAAATAGCCACACTCAATTACATTGTGTTCTAAAAAGTTTTTGAATTTTCTTTCGATTTTGTATATATTAATTTTTGCTTTGCAGTTATTAGCGATTTTCGATCTTCGTTTCTAAAATGATTTGAAATAATCAAACTAATAAATCATATTTAAAAAGTGCAAACCTTGTCGATGTATCTATGTTAATAATTTTTTTTTTTTGTTTGTTTTGTATTTTGTTCTGTTTTTGCGCCGTCAAAACTTGGTAAAATGCAATAAAATTTGTTCAACAAAGTTTAAAATACGTTTAATGCTACACAAAAAAATTAAAAAAGTGATCAATGATCGATCAGTTCAGAGTTAATTTCAGCTTAGTTAGTACTAGAGCGACAGCGAGAGAGAGAGTAATACGACAAAAACAAAATGCAGACATCCTAATATGAGTAAGAGGAAAATGACAAATGACAGCAACATCAACTCAATGCAATTCACAATAGAGTCATGCTATGGCATTAGACGAAAACTAACTGCCAAGAAAGTAAGTAGTAAGGACTAATGACAGACAATTACTTGAGTCTTATAAAAAATACAAAGTGTAAGTAAATGTCTAGTTAGAGGAGTTGGTGAATGTGACATGCCGAATATAATACACATATAGTGGATATACAAAATGGCTCTAAGCAATTGAAATAAAAAGAAATGTTGTGGTTCTTGTGTTTTGTTTAAATCGAACTGTTTGTTATTGTTTCCTTATTGTTTGTTTGGTTTTTCCGCTCTCTTAATACTCTATACAAAATTGGCATACACAAAATAGGGGTTATTTTTCTTGTTGTTTTTTTTTTTAATATCATCTCTTATCATTCGCTAAAGAGTAGGTAGTAGTGATAGGAAAGCTTACATCTTTGCCATAATCTTTCTTCTGCCTTCTCACATCACTAGCATCATTTTTAATACATAATTGAAATCATGATCCTCTTCTTTGTCTTCCGTTTTTAAATGTTGCTTGTTTTTTTCTACTGTTTCATTATTTTTTTTTTATTATTGATCCTTTAAAAATCAATACATTTAATTAACATAATGTACTTTTTTTTGTTTGTTTGTGGTTTTTTTGTTGTTTTTTTTCTCTCTTTATAATAATAATAATAATAATGATTATTATTATTATTATTTTAGGGTATATTATTCTGTTCTCTTACAAATGCGTATGTATGTATATTTTGTTGTTGTTGTTCTTTTGTTTATATATTATTATAATATGTACGTGTGTGCATAATTGCTATAGTAATAGTAAAAATAATATTTATAATTAGCAAAATCCTTCTATAAAAGAGCACAACAACAATAACTTTTTTTCTGTCTTTTATCCTGGGTCATATTCATTTCGCGCACTATTGTTGCAAATACTTCATTAACATTAATACGATCTTTAGCGGATGCTTCTATAAATGGACATTCCCAGAGTTGTGCAAGCGCGTTGCCTAAAATTAAAAATAAATAAAAATATATTAAAAAATATATATATTTAAAATATAAAAAAAAGACTAAAGGCTGTTCTTATTCTCCTGCAAATGTTTACTGGAAAGTACGCGAACAGACATATAATCGACACAACGAAACAGCTGTTCAGAAACAATTCACAATAGACAATTTCTTGATACTTTAAACAGCTGGATTATAAGTATAGCTCATGTTGGTGTTTCATTTGAATTTATAATCCGATACTTGAAGAGGAGCAGGACCCTTCCCCTTACCCTAAACGCCAGATCTCGGTGATGGGTGAAGCGATTTGAGATTAATTTTGTTTTGACATTTATAGTAACCCAAAAACACGAATTTGTAAAAACAAAATTTAGGTTGGAGTTATAAATTCCCCCAGACATATGTATATAAGACCGATCAGCACAATATGGGACTCAAATGAAAGGTATCTGAGATGAAAATTAATCAAATATCACCCTTTTTGGGCAAGAGTTTGGCGGGTCGCCCAACCTCTAAGACACCCATCAAACGTGACATATTTACCGACCATGGCAATACGGGAGTCAAATGATTGTTGTTGTTGTAGCCACATTTGAATGTGGAGTTGGCCATCCTCGTCAAGCTCTTATAGGCGAGCAAGCAAGTTTCGGTCTATACGACCGATTGCCGCTGGAACATGTGCCAATAACTCGCCTTGTCGTATCGAGCGTCGTAGGCACTCAGTATTTAAGCAAGAGCCGATACCACCCGGCCTCTCACTGAGACTCTCCACTCGATCCCTCTTATTTTCCGCGTCTGCAGTTGCAGCTTCTACGTATGAAGCATTCCACTATCCGCAACCTGTGGACGCGTCCGCTAGCTCCCAGCTAAGCTTCTCGTGATAACGAAGAACACCACACAGATTGAAGTTCAAGTACCAGCCTGAGTGGTGCTCATAGTTATCCCGTATCGGGGGAATCAAAATATCTCCTATTTAGTAGTAGAACTCTAATTTGAAATCTACTTTAGGTGCCAAGTGTCTGAGGGACCGGCCCATACCCTTATAAGGAAATATTGCAAATTGCAAATTTTGCCCATTAACACTCCACTAAGGAACATGGGCTGTACAGGAAATATATCCCCTCGCAAATGCAAGCAAACATTTTTAGATATTGCACAGCTAGTGTTGGATATAAACTCTTTTCTCTCTTTTAGGTATCTTTTTAGGTCGTTCAGCTTAATCTTAAATCTGGCAGCTGTCATTTGTATTAGAGAAGTATCCCTGTTGTTCCTTAATGGAATGTTTATGGACCAATGTGTAATTTTTAAATTTAATCGATACTAACCTTCGGCAGTTGATACTTCTCTTTGGCAATCTAAATCTAATTTATTAGCGACTAGTAATATGGGTGCCGGTTGGCTGCCTTTAACTCGGGTTATAACATTTTTCATGCTGGATATATCCTAAAATAAAAGAACAAGAGAAACCCATTATTGAAGATAAATCAATCGTGTAAATAATTTATTTTGTAAATTGCTACTAACCTGAAATGTTTGATGATTTGTTAGTGAATACATGACAATAAAACCGTGACCATTTTTGATATAGAGATCTCTCATTGAGGCAAATTGCTCTGTGCCCGCTGTATCTAGGATTTCTAGTACACATGGTGAACTGTCAACCTGTAAGAAAAAATTAATTGAAGACATTTTCAGTAAAACAAAATAATTAAAAAAGAAAAGAAAAAAAAAATTCGTTACAGTTTTTATGACCAGAGGTTTACCAAAGAAAACAAGTAACTTTTAGCCATACATCTTTTGAAAAGTTTATATAAGAAGGGCGGGGGACTTTTCAGCGTTAGTTCACCCTTCGCAAACTTTTGCGTACTAGGCCCGTCCAGCAAAAGACTATCATACAAATAATTATCCAATACAAGTTTGCAGCTAAATGATAAGGACTCATTTTTATAGCCGAGTCCGAACGGCGTGCCCTTTAGCGACACATCTTTGTAAAAAAAGTTTTACATGGTTGAGTACCTCGCAAATGCCCCCAGCATTAGTTGGGGATTACCACCGCTGAAAAACTGTTCTAAGGTTCTCGCCAAGATGTTGTTGTAGCAGTGTTGTACACTGAGGTGGCAGTCCTTGCCCATGAAGGAATCCATCGGCTCCATCCGGTAGGCACAAGCGGCTGCCTGGGATTGTCTCGCCAAGATAGTATGCTTAAAATGCAATCATGGGGTATACAGACTGCCAGTAGCCCATTCATTGTACTAATAGTGAATGCACTTTATTAGCATATCACCTTCGGTCTTTTTAGACTCCAAAACGGCTAAACCGATTTTCTTGAAATTTTCACAAATGTTGTTGTAGAATGGTCCCTCCCCGGTATCGAGCGGAGAGTCTCAGTGAGAGACCGGGCGGTACCGGCTCTTGCACAAATACTAAATGCCCATGATGCTCACTATGACAAGGCGAGACATTGGTGCCTTTAAATAGCCAATGGTCACCCTGTTCCCACGGCGAACATGGACATACATCTAATTGGTTTGCTATGCGTTTTAAAGTTCCCTCCATTACGAGGGAAATTAAAAAAAAAGAAAAAGAAAACCCATAACAATCCACTCTATGTTTTAATACAAGACCGGGACAAACAGACGATAGATCATCATCAGATGATAATTTGCTATGGCGTTGCCAATCTGATTGATGTTACTAAATTTCCCATGAATATTCTTCCATTAAGGAACAGGGGATACTTCTCTCATACCAATGAGTGCAGTCCGATTAATGTTTAGGCTCAATGGTTAGGGGCTTTTTTTATTTCCGAGTCCGAAAGGCGTGCCGCATAGCGACACCACTTGGTAAAGAAGTTTTAAAATGGCAGTATACATTCCAAGTGTAGCCACCATTAGTAAGGGGAAAACCACCGCCGACAATTTTTCTGATGTTCACACCGGCATTTGAACCCAGGTGTTCGGCGTCATAGGAGGACATTCTAACCTCTGCGCCAAGGTGGCCTCCATCTGATTGATGTTAAAAAAGGTAGTTCTACAAAATGCTGCAGATGGCAATGTGCATATAATGCTGCTGTCTGAAACCACTTCACGCTGTTAAGATGTGTTTGCAACAGTGTGTTCTAAAAAAGTAGCTTTAACAAGTAACAAGAGCTTGCTAAGTTCGGCCGGGCCGAATCTTATATACCCTCCACCATGGTTCGCATTTGTTGAGTTCTTAGCACGGTAACTCTTTTTAGGCAAACAAAGAATAATGGAAAAAAGAGTTGTTATGTTATTGGAGATATATAGAGTTATAGTCCGACTCGGACCTTAAGTAAATTGAATATTGAAGACCATAGCAGAAGTCATTGGGTAATATTTCAGTCGGGCTCAAGAAGCATATTCGGGAGATCGGTTTATATGGGAGCTGTATCAGTCTTTATATCGATTATGGTCTTATTGGACACATATGTTGAATGTCATGGGAGAAGCCGGTGTATAAAATTTCAGTCAAATCGGTTAAGAATTGCGCCCTCTAGAGGCTTTAGAAATCAAGATCCCATATGGGTATATCAGGTTATGTATCGATTTGAACCATATTTTTGTCGTAGTTATTGGAAGTCACAACATGCTAAATTTCAGCCAAATCGGATGAGAAATGCGCCCTCTTTTGGCTCAAGAAGTCAAGACCCAAGATCGGTTTATACAGCAGCTACATCAGGTTATGAACCGATTTGAACCATACTTAGCACAGTTGTTGGAAGAGATACCAAAACACCACGTGCAAAACCTCACCCAATCGGACAAGAATTTCGCCCTCTAAATGCTCAAAAAGTCAAGACCCAAGATGGATTTATATGGCAGCTATATTTAAACATGGACCGATTTGGCCCATTTACAATCCCAACCGATCTACACTAAAAAGAAGTATAAGAAGGGCTGTCTCCTCAGTTCTCATGTGGACCACCTCCATCAGGAGACAATGATCCCACCAGTGCGAAGACATAACATCATAATGTCTATACAATACCTTTTGTGCTGTTATCGCAGAGACCATCCAAATCATCATCTTATGGGTAGATATCCACCGCCCACAAGCCTTAAGGTAGATCTAAATGATCTAGAGCGTGAGGTCCGGCATATCAAGCGATCTAGACAACTTTATGGAGTCTTAGACGCATATTTCGAGGTGTTACAAACGAAATGACGAAATTAGTATACCCCCATCCTATGGTGGAGTTCGTTCTACTCAGAAAATCCCTAATAGTTCTCCATTCCACGCCTCCAAGTTGGTTCAAGTCTGATATTGTGCCCCACCTTAATGTAAGCCAGAAAGTCGGCCATTGACACCATTCCACAGTGCTATATGCATCTTCGTCGACCACGCCCTTAACTCGGACTGTGTCGCCCAAAAAGTCTTCGGATTCACTGATGGCATCCCTTTGGCCTCCACGGCCAAATCTCGTCCCTTTTCGGTTCCCCCTCACTTTGCTACGGTCCGGCGCCCAAACGATGCGGTCATTTTTATAGAAGGCGTTAATCTCCTTCTTCCTTAACGTAATGATATTAATATGGGACTTAATGAAATAATTTTAGGAATGGAGCACAAAATTGAAGGGCCGTAAAAATCTCAAAAACTATTCGAGCGAACATTTAGAGCAAATAATATCATATGGAATTCAAAGAAGGCATTTCCGGCATGCTAACTCACTAAAAGCTCTTAAAAAGTAGAATAAAAAAAATTTAAAGGAAATTTTTATTTGCTCATATTGTAAAACAAGGCGCAGCCTGCTCGGATCAGCCAGTTATCTATAAAAAATAATTAACAACATTTCTTACATAAATCAAATTCCAGTCAGATTTTTGTTGAAAATAAAATTTAGATGCAAATTTCTAAGAATATTAACTTTTGAGACAAATATCTGATTTGCTATGAGTTGAATTTAAATAACCCTTTATGGGCAGACCTTAGCGACATATCGTATATGGCAATTTTATCAACTTCTGAGTGTACAACACACTGCAACAACAACAAAATATCTGATTTTCTACAAGTAGAGTTTAAATAACCCTTCATTGACAGACCTTAGCGACACATCTTATTTGGCAATTTAAGAATTTAGGTTTCCGCTTATTACGAGATATATCGTAATTACTTAAAACAAGCCTAACTTAGCATTGCCAATCCCTTCTCTCCCCTTCAATTGCATTAATCTTCACACATTCTCACATTTAGTCTGTTGTGGTGGTCCCAAAATAGAATCATTACTTAGGATGACTCATACTTTCAGCTCACACGCATTAGTGTGTAGCAATTACCATGCCATATAATATGCATATTTATAACCTCGCTCTACAGGTTAGTGTGAGGCGGCAATGGGTATACCCCAATGACGTTGAAGACCATCATATCCACTGCAAACCTTTTATGAGATTGTAAAAATATACTCTGCGATATATATGCAAATCAGGTTACATGAGCTAAGAATTTTTTTTTATGTTTTCTTTTTTTTTTTGTAAAGGACGGTCATTGGTCTTTTCATTACTTAGATGAAGATGTTTGGCGTCTATTGCTGGGAAAACAAAAAGGATATTTCAAAATTATTCAATTTATGTTATGTGTTTATTTTGTAATAAACAACATATCTGGTTAAAGATTTCAGTTTAAATTAGTTTTTCTTATTTAAAAAGGAATTCATAACACACCGATATTGGTGTTAGAAGAAACCCCCAGAACCCCAGCTTTTGGAAAAATTTACTTTGCTCCATCATGAAATGATAAATTGTAATTTTGATCACACAAGTAAAACTGCTTTTACACGATAAAACTTGTCATATGTTATTTCAAAAATAGCATCACTGAAAGTTGTACACATCATGTGATTCGTATGAAAAATTTAATATGGATTTTTGAATAAATATGCAGCTTTTTCGATTAAATCGAGCTTTTATTTCATGGAGCATACGTGAAGACACATGTTTATAATAAAAGGACAGTACATGTGGGAATACATGCACATGAGCGCCCATGAATACCGACAGTGACAGCTCATAAGACAAACCTTATCGGGTAATAGCAGCTTAAATAAGATTTCGAAATAGGTGACTGCCCTGTTACAATCTCTGTGCAAAGCCTGGAGACATTGTGGCCAGGTCATGTAGGGCAAAGTTTGATCGAGAAATACATGCAGCATCTACGGATTATGGGAAAAGTCAATCCAAAGGCAGCCGGTTGTACGTACCGGATTGACCCGATGAATTCCTTCATCGGCAAGGGCTGCCGCCTCAGGGCTGCTACTACAACAACATGGGAAAAGTAGTGAGGTTGTATTGTTGTTGTTGTAGCCACATGTTCATGTGGAGATGGCGATCCTCGTCAAGCTTCTGAGTTAAGCAAGCTCGCTTCGGTTCAAAGGACCGATCGCCGCGGGAACAGGGTGTAAAAGCAGCTTAAACAAGATTTCGACATAGGTGACTGCCCTGTCACAATATCTGTGAATAGCCTGGAGATTCTGTGCCCAGGTCATTTTCATGTGGAGGTGGCAATCCTCGTCATTCTTAATGGAATGTTCATTGGCAAATTTATATTTGCAATAACCCGCCTTGTCACATCGAGCATCATAGACACACAGTATTTGTGCAAGAGCCGGTACCACTGAGGCGGCAGCCCTTGCCCATGAAGTACTCCATAGTGTCTATTTGGTGTATAAAACCGGCTTTCATGGTTTTGGAGGTTGTGTTGGAATACACGAGTTTAGGGACAGTAATGAATCACTGATGAGCGTGAGTCTTTTTGGCCAAACCTGTTTGTTGTTAACCACTTATTTGCATTTTGAGGCAGCAATCCTCGTCAAGCTCCAATAGATAAGCAAGCAAGTTCCGGACCATAGTATCGATCGTCATAGGAAGTGATCGATATTCTATATTTGAAGTCGCAATTAATTCGCCCTGTCATATGGAGTATTATAGGCACTCAGTATTTAAGAAATTGCCGATGCCTTCGGCCTCTCACTGAGACTCTCCACTCTATACCGCTAATTGTCGGCGACTGCTGCTCTAGCTACTCCTAGGGAGCATTTTACTACACGTCATCCGTTTAAGCGCCTTGTACCGCTCAAATGAGTTTCTCACGACAATGATGCAAATGCAAACTTGCCCACCAACATTCCATTGAGCAACAAGAAGCAAACTTCTCACATATCAATGAGTGCTGTCCGATTCTAGTTTAAGTTCAATGAGATGGGACCTCCATTTTATGGCCAAGTCCTAACGGCATGCCGCAGAGCGACAACTTTTTGCGAAGTTTTTTAACTTGGCTGTAATGTCATTTTTGCATTGAGCAACAGGAAGCAAAACTTCTCACATATCAATGCACTCATTGTCAGATTCTGGTTTAAGCTCAATGAGAAGGGACCTCCATTTTATGGCCGAGTTCAAACGGAATGCCGTAGAGCCCCAACTCTTTGCGAAGTTTTTTAACTTACCTGTTATGTCGTCAGCATTAAAAGAGGAGAATCAACGCAGAAAATTTCTTCGTATGTTTATGTTAGTATACGAACCTGGGCGTTCGGCGTCAAAAGCTGAGTCATGGTGGTCTGCACGCAAATCGGCGCTCAAAGTTCCAATCTGCGATGGCCCAAACATGAGCTCATTGGTAGTATAGACTACAACTGATAGGATTCTATGTTGGCCTGTGGTATTCTACGATGACTGGTAAATTAGGTAGAGGCTGGGCGGCACCGGCTCTTGTTTAAGTACCCAGTGCCTTTGATACTCGATATGACAACGAGTTACTGGCGCCTTTAAACAACCAATGGTCATTATGTTCCCTCGATAAGAGTGAAGTTTAATTATTTTCTTAGTCTGCCCATAGGTGGTTTGACTGACCATTGCATTATCAAATCGTTGCCATCCTGCTGGACACAGATAGACGGCTTTGTGGATATGAGGAATTAGAGAAACTGGAAACTAGCAAGCATGTTTCACTACAATGTCAGTTCAATCCCATGGCAGCCGGTTGTTCCTACCGGATTGACCCGATGAAGTCCTTCATCGGCAAGGGCTGCCGCACATAAGTGACAAAGGATACAGTTGATGCTTCATCCATAAATTCTATATGAATATGTACCTTGCTTATGTATTTCATGCTAGGGCATAGTACTCTCAACTGGTTTTCTTATCAAGTTTTGACAAAAGTTATCTGTCGTCCGATCGCAATTTGTATTTTGCTAATTGAGATTAAAAGAAAATGGAGATAATGCGTTTCTCTATTTACGTGTGACCTTTAACCTAACCTAACCAAACCAAACCAAAGTAAGTACGTTTTAAAGACATAGGGTCATATTTGTTCGATTTATAACCTAGATGACTATTAAGTGCAGAAAAATCGTCAACCATATCGTGCGAAGTGCGGTTGCAGGTTTATTAAATATTTTAGAACTGCATGTGACTTACTTTTCTCAGCAACTGTTTTGTAATGACCAGCAATACTATGAATTTATTCCAATGTCTTTAGTTGCAAGATGTTATTTGTGGCTTGGCAACAATCATAGGTGAAAATTGGTAATACAATAACGGTTTGTATCCAGTGAATAGTACTTGCCCAGAGTTATCAAGTTTTTATTATATCGATTAGTTTTGGAACTGCTAAGTTGGTCCAAAGTGGGATTATCTATAGGCGAATATTATTTTATTTTATTTATACCGATCGACTCAGAATTACTTTCTGATTCGATTTAGCTATGTCCGTCTGCGAGTCCATGTATTCTTGTAATCAAAGTGCAGGTCGTATTTGTTGTCCAATCATCACGAAATTTTGCACATATAACTTTTTTGGCCCAAGGACAATCGCTATTGATTTTGGTAAAAATCGGTTCAGATATAGATATGGCCGTAGTAGCTACAATTTTCAACCAGTCTGCACAAAATTTGGCGCGGACTGTTTTGTTACTGATTTTAACATCTCTGCACAATTTTATCAAAATCGGTTCGCATTTAGATATAGCTTCCATATATATGTTTCGCCCGATTTGCACTTAAGTGGCCGTAGTAGCTTCAAATTTCAAAGGATCTGCACAAAATTTGACACAGACAGTTTTGTTACTGATCCTAACGTATCTGCTAGATTTCATCAAAATAAGATATAGCTCCCAGATTTGGATATACAACCATATACATGTATCGCCTGATTTGCACTTATATTGCCGTAGTAACAACAATTTTCAAAAAATCTTTTTGAAAGTCGGTTCAGATTTAGATATAGCTCTCTTTTACATATATAATTATGTATTGCCCAAACTTATAATTGTTGGGTAGGTGTAGGGTATTATGTAGTCGGTTCCGTCCGTCCTTTCCTTACTGGTTTATTTTAGATTTAACTAGACCTTACGAAATACTCAGGTTGTGTTATCAATGGAATATAGGCTTCTTATTACAAAAACTAGTAAATAAAATAAAAAAAAGAAATGAAATTATTTTGTATTCTGCAAATCGAGATTAAAAGGAAAAAATTCCTTCAGTTATCTATATTTTTGCCAACTTGTTATTTATCTCATTTTTTAGGAAGCCGCTTTTGTTTTAAAATTTCTTCCGGAAGTTTTTTTCTTAGCAGAAATTTGCTGCATTGAACAGCTGCTTTATGAAAACTAGCTGTTTTATTCAAAGCAAAAGAGTATAAAGGTTGTTCTTACTCTCTTGCAAATTTTTATTGGCAAATTTTTACAGGAAAAGTGCGCGAATGGACCTATAGTATGGCAATTTTGTCTTTGCTGGATTTCAAATGTTTTGAGTGAAAATAATACAAGGCGAAGATTATCTCATTAAATTTTGTTCTTGAAATTCACATAATACGATTTGTGCTACTTTTTTTGTAAAATCGACTCATATTAGCAATTTAAAAAAACGGCGAACTTTAAAATAAATAACAATGGCAACCCTGTATGTTTCTCACATGATGCCAAAATAAAATACCATAACAACTAAGGTAGTGTGTACAATTCAATTGTTCCATTAGCCAGCATTTGAGGTACATTTTCTTCAGATATCCGTCTTTTTACATCTGATGTAAGAATGTTCATCATGGACTTTACATGAACTCTCAGCTGTTTGTATTAAGATGATCGAACAGCTGAGCGAATCATTCAATACCAAATGAATTTGCAAAATACTACAAGCTATTTAGAAAATTGTATAGCCAAGTTTTTATGCAGCGCAGCAGAACAACAAAGTGAGAAGACGTAGCATATAAATGCCAACATTTCCCAACATCTCCCAGATCCAAGTCATAACATTTGAAAATCGATAATTCTAAGCTATCTTACTCATTAACTTGACATTGCTCTAAAGGCATGCCTAAAAATTGAATGGTGAAATGGTATTATTCAATTTGAAAAGCTATTATTCAATTTAACTCTTCCAAAAGAACCCACTCATGGAACATGCATAGCAACTTGGCTAATTCATTTGAATTATTTAACCAAAACGGCTAATCAATTTGTGATTTTCTTCACACAAATTACTTGAAGATTTAAGACAGTGATTGAAAAGTAATAGCAAATACGTACGTGTATGCATATGTAGATACGTAGTACATGCTATATAAAATGTTATTAATAAATTGTGGGAATATTTTCACACAAACATACATACATACATACTTGTGTATGAACGAACAGCGACAATTATTATCTAGTGTGGCTGGTGTGTCTCGCTTCTCGCTGGTGTGTAGTTTGCGGATGAAACGTTCATACTAAATATGTGTTTAGTGATAAGTTATATATATGTATGTATGAATGAATATAGAGGTACATACGTCACTTACGTACATACATATCTATGTTTATACGTGAAACAATATCACATCCATATTTTAAATTATGTAAACATGTTCATGTTAAATTGAAACGAAAAGGTAAATGATTATTTTACCTATTCACTGGTTTGTTGTTGTAGGAATTTCCATGTCCCCAGATCAATCATAAATCTTTAATCCCTGCCAATTGTATACATGTACATATGGATGTTACCATGTACGTATTTATGTAGGTTTCATGCTATGCCATACATAGACTACATCATATGTTTATTTTGTTGTTGTACATAGGCAGATTGAATATCTTTTGGCCCATTATCAACATCGTCATCATTAGTTTGATAAGACAACAGCCAGACAGACAGACGAGTGGTGGGCAGTATAGTTTTTGCAGAAGAAAGAGATTTTTCTTTCTATTTTGCAACAATAACAATAGTGGGGTGGAATTTTTATTTTTTGTTGGAAAGTCATTGACGTCGCTGTCTTCTTTGCAGTCAAGGACAACAAAAGACCGAACGATCGATGCGACTCGACCAGAAAATAGAGAATGAACAAAAGATAATACATTATAACATGTGGGGAAATTAGTTTTTTTTTTTTGTTGGTAGAGTGACAGAAAACTTACCTCGATTTCTTTGCGATAAAAATCCTCTATTGTGGGATCATATTTTTCAATGAAACAACCGGAAACAAACTGCACTGTTAAAGCTGACTTGCCAACACCTCCAGACCCCAGAACGACGACTTTAAATTCACGCATGCTGCTAATACTTAATTCTCCTGCTACTGTGGCGGTGGCTGAGTTTTGATGCTGCTGCTGAGAGGCGGCTGCCAATGGTGGTGGTGGTAGTAGTTATAGTTGTTGTTATTGCTGTTGTTGGTTATTGGTGGTGGCGATAGCTGTGGGTCGTCGTCGTTGACGTTTTGCCAGTGGTGGGTACATCAACTAGACTACTAGACAAGACAAATGTTTGCCAAATTCTAGCCAATTATTACAACTCCCCTCGCTCTCTATTGACTGGACACACACACACTATATATTTTAATTGCAAATTATGAGATGAATAATACACCAAATCGACACACTCACTCACTCACTCACTATAATGATTCGGTTGCTTGGTCGGTCTTGTTGGTTTGAATTTACAACAATTCAATTCTTAAGTCGTTTCTTTATCTTTCTTTTTTCTTTTTTGCCGTGATATTTCGTTTGTTCGTTCGTTCTTTCCCGTGGTTGTAAAAAAGACGTCGTTGTAATGCAGTGGTAGTGGTGTGGTGGAGTTCCGTTCCCGACGAAGAGACTACAAAAACACCTGTGTATTTGTTTTAAGTATTCGCTATTAGTCGCATACTTTTAACATTTTCACAATAAACATTTTCGTGCAATGTTGCGCCTATTTGAATTTATAGATTATTCGCTTATCTCGCGACAAAATAGCCTTTAAAACAAGCTACAGACTTCTTCTTTGTCCAAAATTAATATAAATCTACACTCTACACAGATTTCTGTGAAAAGTTGCCTTATTACTCATATCTCCAAAACGTTGCCAATCCAAACAATCTGGCAATAGAAAAATCTCCCAACCCTATAAAGGAACAAGATTAGTTGTACAACATATCACGTACATACATATCTATGTATCACACGATGTGTACAACATACAGAGTTGCTATCTTTGATAATATATATGACAATACATATCGTGTGATAGCACCTTAACGCAGTCTGTGATTGACATTAAGGCAGGATTCACTGAATATTAGTGAATCCTGACATTAAGGCTGCGGCTTATAAAACAAATGGTGTAGTTCGTGTCTCTCTTTCTCTCATTTTCTTTGGTTGTGTTGGGAGCAATGTAATATTTGAAATGATATCTTGTTGGCGGATTGCAACATATGATGCGTGCTTGCTGTACAACAGGATTCACTAAAAGAAGATTAGGCCACTTGCGAAAACATAAAGTGGATAGGTCCCTTATTCAGTGAATCCTGATTGTACATACGAGACCACCTTTAATTGTTTCGCCATGCTAAAGACCTTGTTACAACAATCACAAATCATATGGTGGAATCTGCCATCTTGCCATAAAGCAGATCGACGTTTTGCCAACACACACAAAAAAATTTGTGTGCTTTTGTGTATATCTGTTCGTACACGAGCGGAGAATATGCGAGAAGGAAGATATAGAGAATGCAAATAAAAATCTAACATCTTAATACCGTCAAATGTATTTGACTGTAAGTGACTCAACCTTCTATTAGTAAATCCTGATTATAGCATAAAACTTCATATAAATTGAATAATTTATTATTTTGTCTTGTCAATAAATTATTATTCTGTTGGTGCTGGTACCCTCTAAGTATTGCGTTGATTGACGGCATCACGATAATGCCAGATTAGTTATTGTTTCTAGATAGTCTGGCAACGCGATAGAAATGCCATTGTCAACTAGAAACTAACAACCACCAACTCTTAAAGTAACGAGAGTCATTATTTCTTGCGTTGTAAACTATTTAATTAATTTTTAAATTTTTATCATATAACATTACATTTTTAAATATTGTTATTCCAAAAATCCAGCAAAGAGAATGTTATGTGTTAATTAGTGTGTAGAAACGTGAAAAAGGCTCCAAGAGAAAAAAGTATGTGAAAAAAAAGATAATATCAACGTCAAATATGATGTATACTATACAGTCAACACTAGTTACTCTCACTCACCAATCTGTACACCACATAGCTATCAATAAAATTATTTATTTTTAATAGATTTTCAAGATAAGTTCGATGTATATCGGAATTCGGATTTATTTGTAAAATAAACGTTGTTTGGGCTCTATTTAAGCTTGTTTGTATTGCGCTGAAAATGACGTTGGGTTTAATTTTGGGTATTCGCACGCCCGTACGAAGAAAACCTGGTACAGTAGTGAACCCTACCCTAACCATTATTCCAGTTTAAAAAATTTAATAAATATTTTTAAGTGGAGTTTTGTCTGATATTATTATTATTATTTTTTTAAATCATGTGACTTGAAAGAGTTTTTGAAATGAAATTTAGCAAATTAAAATTTACAAGGAAAATATATAGAGAAGTGTGTTGTCAGGGATATTGAGGTAGCATACCTACATTTAAGCCCTTTTACTATTACTTGACAATTTTATAACACTAGCCTTTTATTAAAACTTCTTCCAGGCAAACTTTTTAGAAGTGATTTGGATTTTTATATTTTTGTGAAAACACCTACAGTTTAAACAAAAGAAAAAAGGCATTGCGTCGCGTCATGTTCGACTCGACCCAGGAAATTAGTTTGGAAGTATGGCAAAAATGGATTCTCGATGCCATTTCGAAAATCCGTTCACAAAAACAGAGGCCAAGTGTGCAACGCATCTGCCAGGCCATTGGAACACATCACAAATTCCACGAGGATATTGTGGCTGAGAAGTTGGAGCAAATTGTGGAGACCGGGGCCGTCATAAAGGTCTACAATAAAGGCTTGCATTCCTACAAGGCGCCCATGGCCAAGAGAGTGGTGCGCGTGGAAAAGAATACAAACCTATGCAAAATTGTCGCCCGTGCCGTACACGATTTGGGAGAATGTGAGGGTTCCAGTATAAAGAGTATAGAGAATTATATACAGAAATTCAATACCATTGAGCTTATTGGAGAAGCTGACTATAAGACGGTCATAAAACAGTCTATTAAAAAGGCTGTGGAAGCAGGTTTTCTCATACAAGAGGGAAAACTCTACAAAAAGGGACGTTCCCTAACCACGCCAAGAAACTCCAATGCCTCGGTTGACATACCAGTGCAAATTGTAAGTTCTACAAACTCATTAAAAATAATAAACTGCCATATTATTGTCTCGATGTTTTAGGGTAATGATATCTGCAAGCATTGTTCGGGCAATGCTCAGAAAAACTTAAACGGCATTCCAGAACCACTGAGTTCATGCAAACAATGTGGCATATCTTTGCATACCACATGCGCCAATATAGCTGCCAAGTGCAAAACTCAATCGTTCGTCTTACTGTACATGCTGGTTACCAAGGGCAGTTCTTGGTATTGCGAAAATTGTGTGAAATGTGCCTGTGGCAAGGGTAATAAAGGGCCTTGTCTTCTGCAGTGCTTTGTGTGTCAAAAGAATTTCCATTTAAATTGTTTGGACACCATACCGGACAAAAAACCCAAACATCCGTATAGATGCAGTGCATGTTTGAAGTTAAACCCGGACGTCTTTCGCATGGTAAAGGGCAAGGAGTCGCAAAAGAAAATGGTCATGGCGAAAAATCGGTAAGAAGACATGATTTTGAAAAAGTAATTCGAATTATCTCCGTCTATTTCCCGCTACAGTAACTCAACATCTGCGGCTTCGGCTGGTAAGCAAATAACAACGGTGTCTCCTACATCCAGGACAAATATAAGTGACACCTCCTTAACCACTCCGAATAGTTCACCAGAAAAGTACTGGCCAGTGACGAAAACCAAATTGGCAAAGACTACACCAGTTAAGGTTTCCAATAATGTGTATGACGTGGCAACGCCTTCGTCATTGGCTAAGGTGCGCCAACAGAACGCCGAGATTGAGGAAGCCTTTAAGCGGCATCTTTCAGGTTATCACCAGGAAACTTCATTGAAGACTATGAAAGGCCGCAAGAGAACACTTTCGAATTTGTCATCCTCCAGTTCGTCCAGTGACAGTGATGAGGAGCAAAACAATGAAGATAGGGATAATGATGATACCTCATCATCGGATTCCTGCTCCTCTACTACAAGCAGTGGATCTGATTCTTCAGAGAGCAGCAGCGATAGTTCAGATTGTGATGACAATGATGAGGATAACGACGATGATGATTATGATTCCGAAAACAGTGAGTCCAAATCGAATGTCATGCTGGCTCAGATTTACAAGAAGCAAAAATGTGAGGGTCTTCTTAATGCATCCTCCACCATGACTAAGCATTTGAATTTAGTTCAGCCTCAAAAAGAGGAAGAATGGGGGTTTGCGGCTGTAGCAAAAAGTCATCCGGATATATTCAGCAGCAGCAGTGGCGCAGCTAACGCTAGCACCAGCGTGACAGCAACCAATAAAAATGACATACTAAAAAATTTAAAACCGGTCAAAAGGAAGCTCACAGACCACTTTGCAAGCCTGAGCACTGAGACGACAAAAACCCAAAACCTTACAGTCCAAGTTAATAATTCACCACCACCACAACAGCAGCAACAACAACAACAACAACAGCCTAAAAGTCCACAGAAATTGTCAACCCCAAGTCCTAACAATTTAGTAGGGGATACAAAGCCCAGAGAAGAACAAAAGTTAGAGAAGGAGCCAATAAAACCACCGGCTTCCAGTGTGGTGACCGAACCAAAGCCCACCCAAATGATGATCAAATATAAACCCAAGCCTAGTGCAACAGAGGGAAATGCTGTCATCAATAAAACAACCGAACAGCCTGTGCAAAAGAAGGTGGTTCTATTAAAATCTATGCCGCTTGAAAAGAAGCCAGAACCCAAGGCTGTTGAAGAGGATGATGATGACATACCGTACTTGTCACAAACTAACATTATCAAATATAAAATGATGGAGGATATTGACATAGCAAAGAGCCAGGAGAAACCGGAATCAGCTCCCAAAGAGCCAGAAGAAAAACATCCTTGGGAGGTCACTCCTGATGAGAATCCTTTCGATTCTCAGCCTTTGCCAAATGGTGTTTCCCAGGCAGACTTTGATATCTATAAAACGATAAGAGAGCGAGCTCGAAAAGCTATTGCCGGTGCAATGGAAAGTCCCAGCAAATTGATTTCAAAGCCCACATTTGTCAATGCAAATGCTGAGCGTTGTCCAGGATCCATAGAAATCGGCAAATGGCATATAGAGACTTGGTATTCCAGTCCATTTCCCCAGGAATATGCAAGGTAATTTAAACTGATTTTTTGGTTGAAAGAAAGATTTATTTTTCTTTTTTTCTAGACTAACCAAACTCTACCTGTGTGAGTTTTGCTTGAAATACACCAAGAGTCGCGCTGTGTTAGATCGGCACCAGAACAAGTGCTCTTGGAAACAACCTCCAGGCACCGAAATCTATCGTCATCAGGATTTATCGGTATTCGAAGTTGATGGCAATATAAACAAGATCTATTGTCAGAATTTATGTCTGCTGGCCAAGCTGTTTCTCGACCACAAGACCTTGTATTACGATGTGGAACCGTTTCTCTTCTATGTTCTAACGAAAAACGACAACAAGGGTTGCCATTTGGTGGGCTACTTCTCAAAGGAAAAGCATTGTGCCCAAAAGTATAATGTCTCTTGCATTTTGACAATGCCACAGTTCCAGCGCCAAGGATTCGGGCGTTTTCTCATCGACTTCAGTTACCTTTTGAGTCGTGAAGAGGGCCAATTGGGCACTCCGGAAAAGCCGCTATCCGATTTGGGCCGTCTATCATATTTCTCCTATTGGAAATCAATTATATTGGAATATATGTACAACCATAGGAACGACAAGAAGATCACCTTCAATGAAATTGCCGCTGAGACTGGTCTTACAGTTGTCGACATTGCCTTGGCTTTGGAACTGTTGAATTTCATAAAATTGAGGAAGAACGAGGACGATATCCACTATCACATCAATATACGAGTTGATTGGAAGAGAGTAACTGCTCACAACGAGAAACTCCAAAGGCAGAATAATCGCATACAGATTGTGCCAGAAAGACTTAGATGGAGCCCATTGCTAACCCATGTCAAGAATCAATCATTGGACATCTCGGGAAGGCAGAGTTTGTCGCCTCGCAAGAATATATTGAAAATGGTAGACGATTCGAAGAAATCTTCTCCAGCCAATAACTATATGGCCCAGAAGCAATCAAAAATGACAACAGTGATTGCCATAAAGAACACTGCAGTAGCGGCAGTTAAGGAGATGGTAGCCGCACCGCTATATGAAAATGACCATTTAAACTTGAAATCCGAAACTTCTGTGGAAACGAACAACAAAAATGAGAAAGAGCAGCCGGCTGATGAGCGCCGAGAACATTTATTTCATGAGCAGCCAACAGAAGACACGAATGACAAACTGATTACTAACAAGCGTAAAAGAAGCTCGCAGCCCAGTCCTTGTATCATGGATATAGATACTGCAAAAAACGATGAAAAGCAGGAGAATGAGCAGGAAGCTGTTCAGGAAAGCACCGTTAACGAGAATTTGGATAATTATGCCACTGAGAGTATGGATATATGCCCACCAAATGAACCTACGGCGGTCATAACTCCACCCGAACACAACGAACACAGCACTGCTGAGGTAAAAAATGAAATATCAGATCAGATGGGAAAGGGCACATCATCATCATCATCATCTAGCCGTTCACAGCGCTTAGCTAATCGTAAACAAGCTGCACCTTTGCCACCGCTTAAAAGAAAGCACGACGAATTGTCTGACACTGATAATGAAAGTAGCATGGAGGTATCGACAGCAGCTAGTGAAATGGCCAAGGTAGAAGAACCGCCCAAAGAGGAAAAAAATCCCAAGGCTACTGAGGCGGCCACGAAAAAGGAAACGAAAAATGATGAAGCCTCTGTAGAGCAAATCAAAATTGACGCACCAGCATCAAAACCCGAAGAAGATAAGGTGGTTGCTGAAACGCAGGTGGAAACAAAAAATGATAAGCGTGTACCCAACTTATTTCCCAAACTAAGGGCTAAAAATTCTGGAAAACTAAACGAGGAGATAGCTAACGAAACTGAAGTAACAGAGGCAACACCCAAGGAAACACCAGCCATAGAGCCAAAGCCAGATATGCCAAGCGCAGAGAAGGAATCCAGCCGTGAAACCGAAGTTATAAAATCATCTCCAGTTAAAGTGGAGTACAATGCTATTTCTAGATCCCCCGATGCGACAGCTATACCTGCCAATGGCCCCACAAAAACAACCAGTGAAAATGATGAAAAGGTGCTCGAGGCAGTGGCTAAGAAAACCAAGAAATCTCTTTTTAATGACAATGAAAGTAAAATTATCAAACCCGAAATTGAGGCAGCAGTCAATGCCAAAACGCCCAGTCCAACAACGGCAGAAAGCAGCACCAAAGTGGCAGAATCGCCAACAAAGACTTTGCAAGCCGAAAGTTCTAATAACCCTACAACTGCTCCTTCTGCCACTATTAATTCTCCCAAAATACTACAGAAACCGGAGGTAGCTAACAAAACCGCAGAACCTGAAGGCTCTGGATTGTTGGAGGAGTCTACGAAAAAAACTGAGCATGCCAATGTCTCAGTTATTGAGGAAAATAAATCAAAATTTGAAACTCAAGAAGTTAAAACTACTCTCCCATCTTCCGTGGTTGATGTTAAGCCTTTGCCAGCGGAACAGCCAACATCTACAGCTGTAGCCGAGAAGAAGGTTAAGCCAGAGCCCACAAAAGAACCAGAAATGCTTAAAACTGAGCAATTATCGCCCGCCCCAAAAAACAATAGTCCCATGAATGAGGCATCTGCAAATTCCATTCCGGAGGCTGTAATCACTGTAAATCAATTTGCTATGTCCTTAAATCAGGATAAAATGCAATTGCCAAATAAAGTCACTATGGAGAAAGCAACACCAGTAGAGGCTAAACCTCAGCACGAGAAGATGATGTCTAAGACACCCATTCTTCCTGCCAGCAGCATAACACCTTTAACTATTGCCTCATCCATAAAACCCGAAATTATACAACCCACATTGGTGGTGCCCGAATTAAAAAAGGAACATCAAAGTAATAAAAGCCCCATCAAGATGGCAGCCGGAACAAATTTATTGGACACAAAACCCCCAATAGCAACCGAAACGCCTTTGCTGCACACCACTAACGCTGGAAGCAGCAGCGCCAGCAGCAGCCAATCAAGTCAACATGTTCCAAGCGCTGCCGAAATGCGTGCTCAGCAAACAATTCAGCAACAACAAGTAGTTGCAGCCGTCGCGGCCGCTGCCGTAGTCGCCGCTTCCATACCAAACGCTTCTGTTGTACAGCAAACATCTTCGAGTTACGCTAAAACCGCGGTAGACAAATACAAATGTAAAACGGAAAAGTCGGCAGACTACATGAGCAGTGCCAACGAAAAGCACCCGACTCATGAGAAACACACAAAATCGACCAGCAAATCAAACAAGTCCGAAACAAAAGCTTTGGAAGCCAAGAAAATGGCACACGGTAGTCGTGAGAAACAGCAGGAGCAACAGAATAAAATGGCTGCACAAAGTCAGGCTGTTGTCAAAGGCCTGCATGGAAATATCCAAATTAAGGAAGAGGACTCTCGGCTTCTGCAGGCATCCATGTCGGGTTCGACAACACCCGCAAATGTCCACGACAAACTTCATTTCAAGCCTTCAACAGATCATAATCTAAATACCATGGACTTGAACAAGATTCCTCCCCAGTTTCCCATATCGAATTACCAGCAGTATTGGCAGTGGGACTACTATGGCTACAATCTGTCGCATTTGGATGCCACGGCACAAAAGAATCAAAATAAATTCCACAAAGATTTGGCTACCTCGATGGTCTATAACAACTTTACCCAGAATCTATATCAGTCGGCCAATTTGGCTATGCAACATCATGCCCATCAACAGCATATACAACAGCAGCAGCAGCAACAACAGCAGCATCAACAGCAGCATCATCCCAAGGATAAATTAAAAGCGGAACGCAAAACAAGTCCCCTGAAGAAGGAGGATGTCATGAAAAATGTTGCTGCAGCCACTGCCGAAATGATGCGTGAAGAGAGTGCTGCTGCTTCAGCAGCTGCTGCCGTCGCCGCGGCCGCTTGCAATTACAACAACAGCTTATATGGCGCGGGCAGTGCCAGTGGTGGTTCATCTTCAGCACTAAAAAACCGTACCCAAACAGATCATATACGTTCCATGAATCAGCATCAAAATGCCACGGCATCTAATAAATATCAGCAACAGCAACAACAAAATCAACAAGCTGCAAATTTGTTAAACACACAGCAGCAGTTACATCAGCAGCAACATCAGAAAGTTAAACCAGAACAGGCCAACGCAAGCAATGCATCTTCAAATGAGGACAATAAAATGAAATCTGGAAATTCGGCAGCCTCAGGCATGGCAGGTAATGCACAAAATGCCGGCCAACAACAGCAGACGACCACTGTTAGCCCAGAAATGACCTCTCCCATGATGTATACTAGCGAAAATTCCGGCAACAACAATGGTGGTGCAAACAACAATCAAAACAGTACTGGTGGTAATAATAATTCCAACAATGGCAGTGTTGCTGGCAGCAGCAGCGCAAGCGCTGGCAACAACTCCAATGCAGCAATGCATCATTATGCCAATGAATGTGGTCTCAGTGTACCAATCGGTATGGATTCCCCTGCCAGTATAGCAAGTGACATTACACAAAATTCTTCGGATGTTTCCAATAGCGTTCATATGCAACAACAGCAGCAGCAGCAACAACAGTTCTCCAACTGTTCCATGCAAAATCAGGGTACCAATACGCCCATGCATATGGCGATACATACACCCCATATACAGCAACAACAGCAACAAAATAACATGAACATCAATAATCAAAACCTGAATAATTTGGGAAATAACCAGCAACAGCAGCAACAACAACATAATTCGCAACAACAGAATCGTAAAATAAATCAAGTAAGTAAAAGTCATTACTTTTTTTTTTTGAACGTCTCAGAGGTTAGGTTGGCAGCCGCCTCAGGGCAAGCTCATTTGCATCCCAGGATGTCCTTGTGTCTTTCAGTTGAGGAAATTCTAAACTGGAATTTTGATTGGTTATATTTTGTGACCCTCCTCCGAATGTAGCCTGAGAAACAGTGATTGGAAAATTTGGCAAAAAAACCGGTACCATTATTTAGGGGCTATGTCAAATCTTGAAAAAAGGTTTTCTACTCCCTGAGATCGGTTGGAAAAGTTGGTCAAGGCATTAAAAAACTTTAATTGCACGGCACCATTATATGGCGGCTATGTCAGTTCGTGGGTCGATATTATAAAGTTTGTAGGGAATTTTTCTACCTCCTGAGAAACCTAAATGTCAAATGACAGTGAAATCGATTGGAAATAAAGCTAGAATTTTCTAAATACCTTAAATCACGCTTACATATATTTGGGGGCTAGGTATACCAAGTCGCATTCGTGTACTTAAAACTTTTTTTGCAAGGGTGTTTTCTTAGGTTACTAGGAATACAGAAAGCAACATTTCGGCCAAATCTGTTGGGGCGAAATTTTGTTTCGCAGTCTATACGAAACTTTAACCCATCTGTCAGTGCGTAAACTACGTCCAGGTCATTTACTGAACATGCTCCGTAAACAAGTTTTTGGAAGATTTCAACAATTGAAATCCATATCGTTTGGGTTTAAAGCTCACTTGACTCGCAAAACGCTCTTCCGATTCGTGTTTTCTTGAATGCGAAAAAAACCCTAATGAGACCTACGAAGTGCCGCCAGAAAACCAATAAAACTTAATTGTCTGTCACGCACAAAAAGTTCCGACACGCTTGTTCGTGTGCGAATTCGGGTTTATTCATAAACCACTCAGTTACACAATCTAAACAATAAGTGTGTGCTTATGTGCACCTCCATGTCTAACTATTGTTGGGGCAAGTGCATGCACTTGAGGACTTCATTGCTGTTCATAATTCCGCGTGGCATATTGAATGTTTTTCAGATTCTTTACTGTTTCCAAGCTAGTAATGGGTGCTTCTTAATATAGTTCAATCTGCTTCATTTTCATCATAATTTGAACGCGCATATTGTTAGGATTTTTCTCCACTAACAACTAGTGAACTGGCCAGGTGCACTTCGCTGCACCATAAAATGACTTTTTAAAATTGATTTTTCTTTAAACATTTTTAAGCTGGGGATCAAGACATTCAGGGTTACGGGTCTCGTTCAGATCCAATGGAAATTTTTCCCATGAAAATTCCACTAAGGAACAGGGGCAAACTTTTAGCATATCAATGATTGCAGTCCGATTCAAGTTTAAGCTCAATGATAAGGGGTTTCTGCGCCGCAGTGCGACAGCTCTTTGGCGAGAAGTTTTACATGACATAGTACCTCACAAATGTTGCCAGCATTAGGAGGAGAAAACCACCGCTAAAAATGTTTTCTGATGGTATCGACGGGATTCGAACCCAGGCGTTCAGCATCATAGGCGGACATGCTAACCTCTGCTTTACGGTGGCTTTCCATTCGTTCCAATCCACACCAATTAATTTTAGATTTGTATTGGTTATCTACTTTCAAAATCAATTTCAAAGCTACCACTTGGAATAGCACATTTTTAAAGATTCGCAGGTTCTTACTGTGTCTATCCCAATTTGTGGGCAACAAGTGTACTCTACTACCAAAGACCTTTTATTGCTGTCCGATTCTATCCTGATCGATCGGCCTGCATATTTTTAATTCCTTTTTGGTTTGGTTAGGATGGAGGGAAGGAGATTGACCTCTGACATGTTCTTTCATTTGTGTACAATATTTTCTCAGTCGTCCTACATGACAGTTTGGTGTTGTTTATATTGAGAGGAAAGGGTCGACTCTAAGACCCAATAAACCATTTATTTGAGTTCTTTATTGTCGCGATCTACATGTCCAGCTGAACGGCAGAATACTTGGATCCTAATATCAACATTAGATTCGAACTCTACTGTCATAGATTGTTCGTTTAATTCCCATATTATCACGATTGAACAACACGTCCTATTGAAGTGTATTTAGTGGTTGGGCCGGTCAAAGACTCTGCCAAAAGTATCAGATTCGCGGTCAACTCCCAAAGAACTTGAACTTTCATTTGATACCCATTTTGTGACCTTGGACATTCATGCCTGTTTTGTGTGTTTTTATGGTTGGGAAGGCCCCGTAGACGCCTTGGGCCAAATTCTTATATCAGATGTGTACTCAACTTCCAAATACCTTTCATTTGATATGCATATTGTCCTAATCGGTAAATATTTTCTGTTAAGGGGTTTTTTGGGGAATAGGGAGGCGCCAAGGAATAAATAATTAATGTTAGATTCTTACTCTACTTTTCAATACGTTTCATTTGATATCATTATTGTCCCAAATGGTAAATATGCCCTGTTCCAATTGGTAAATATGCCCAGCTGGAGGGTTTTGTCTGTCAAAATCAGTGATTAGTGCAGCTTTGATTTTGAGTGTGTTACTATTTTTCGTTTTTTGTGCGCTAGGGTTCTTAACTATAATACACACACACAACCAAAACTCGCTGACAGATATTGCACTTCGCGAGAAAAATTGTTCTCAGCTGTTTACGGTATACTACCTGGTATTATGTCATTGTCGCAACTCAATAACAATATTTTCATTACCCTTGGTTTAATTTTAACCGTTATTTTGCCACTATAAAATACAAAAAAAAAAAATACATGTGAATGACACTCTTCTTATTTTGCAGAATGAAAATTCTTCTACTGGCCAACAAAGATCGACTACACCTAAACTTATGAGAAATACAAATTCATCTTCATCAAATGCACACAGACAGTCTAAGCAGCAGCAGCAGCAACAACAACAACAACAGGCTTTAAATAATAATTTAGCCCAACAACAACAACAGCAGCAGCAACAGCAGCAGGCTTTGGCTAATCACAATAGTCAAAACAATAATACGGATCAACAACAACAAAGTCAACAGGAGCAATTGCATAATATACAACAATTTGCCCAGTTAAATGCCCATGCCCATCACCAAAATATGCAAGGTGGTGGCGGCGGTGGTGGTGGTGGAAATGGCGGTGGCTCCGACAATCTATATATTCCACATTTGGGACAAAATTATCCTAGTAATTCGTCCAATTCATATGATTTGTCATCAATGCCGGCCGTTATACAGCAACGCATGTCTATAAACAGCGCCATCAATACGCACGCTGGTTCGGTGCGTGTCGAGCAGCCCTCGCCTTCGTGTGCTGTAAATAATTTTTATTTGCAAAATAATTTAAATTCAAATGAATCGATTAATAATACATCCCGTGTGCCTATATCCATACCATCGGGTGGTTCATCGTCGGGCTCAGCCTCGGCTAATGAGCATTTGAATCAGCAGCAGCAACAACAACAACAGCAGCAGCAACAACAACAGCAACAGCAGCAGCAACAAC